>NW_017670469.1:394478-467272 GCF_001879085.1 Nicotiana attenuata | reverse complement strand
GGGGGGGGGGGGGGGGGGGGGGCTTTGTAAAGACACCCTTTGTAAATGTATTTTTGGGAATGCAAAAAGATTCCTTTGCTTTAAGTCTTCAACTTTTATTTTTCAGTGCTTATGCAAAGTTAATCTCTGAATTTTGATGTCGGCTCTTCGGAGCACATACTTGGAGTAACCGAGATCCTCGAGATCGGGAACCATCTCAAGGCTAGGTTGATAGCTCTTTTAGAGTCCATACTTGTAATAACAGAGATCCTCGAGATCGGGCACCATCTCGAGGCTTGATAGCTCTCAAGCGCTGTATGACAGTGTCATTCATATGACATGACCGCGAAGTGACCGGGGAAGGTCCCACTGGTACACTTCCCCAAAAGTGGTAATGGCATTGTTAGAATTAATTGGCCTTCAGAATAGGCGAACAGTCGCTGCTTGCTTTGTATATGTATTTGCTTTTTTCTTATTTGAGGATTCTGCTACTTTGAGCAACTATCCTTTTTATAGAGCTCTCCTTCCTTGCGCCAGTTCTTTCACCATTTTAATTCAAAGCTTTTGCCTGAGTTTTCATCTCCCTTCTCTTGTTTCACCATAGTTATGGCTGCTACGCCTAAATCCGTTCACCAAGAAGAGGTGAGTTCCACCTCTGCTTCCCGCTCGGTTGGTGGTACACTGCCAGCGTCCGGTGAGCTAACCTCGAGATGCTTTGTCTCGGGGAGGGACTTTACGTTAGAGAGACCTCCCAATGTTCAGGGCCATTGGGAGCATGCATCTAGGTTCATCTCATCAATAGGAGAGGAACACCTTGAGGCAGTTAGGAGAGACTGCAGATGGGGAGAAAAGGGTACTACAGGTACCTTCCCCGGAAGAGAGCATCATGGCTCATGCAGAGGGGTTTTTGAACGTATACATGTACCCCTTTACATTGGGCCCTCTCGATAGAGTCGTGCTCGAGTTTTGTAGAAGATATCGGGTTACCCTGGCACAGGTTCACCCGTCGTTTTAGAGGATAGTGTTGATGATAAGGTTCTTTGCAGATAAAGCCGGGCTCGAGTTCACCCTCAGCCATCTTATTAGATTGTACCGGCCCCTGCATTGTCGAGGCCTGATTACTCTACGACGTCCATCCACCCGGCCCTTTGTTGCCAGTAATGGAGAAGACAGGGACCGAGGGCAGATGAGTCGATTTGTCCGAGTGCGGACTGTTGACATTATCCCCGTAGAGTTCCTGCCATTCCCTGAGAAATGGAATTTCACATGTATGTGGTACACTTGTGCTTTTGTCATTTTTGTTCATAGTGGAGGAAGACTCCGTAAAGGTGTTTTCTTTCTCTTTCCACAGCAATCCTGTGGCTGCGATACGAGGTCCCCGATCTGCAGACTGGACTCGAAAATTGGTAGCTCGCTCGACCTACGATGAGCATAAGTGGCGAGACCTATCGAAGGGTAGATGGGAGGCAAAACACCATGGTGAGTACCGTATGATTCTTTTCTTTAAGGAATATTTCCCTTTGTGTTTCCTATCTTCTTTACTACAGGCGTTGGAGAATTTTCCGAGATGAGATCATGCCCTCTCGGAGAGGAGGGAAGATCATTGGCTTTGGGGCAGAAGAGCGATAACAAGTGCAAGGAATCCGCGGTGGGCGAGGAGACTTATAGTGAGGCAAGGTCTGCCCGGAGGCGAAAAGGAGATGCAACCGTTGAGGTAGATCATGCACCTATCAGCCGTCGTGTAAACATCGTTGCAACAGAAGGGAGCGGCCGCACATTTATGGCTCGAGCCGAGAGGCCTCTCGGGGCAGCTGAGCCTGCAATACCCGAGATTTCTAGCCTTGGAGAAGTGGCTCCTCTTTTGCCACCGTCTTCTTCCCTGGTCGAAGGTACTTCGAGGGGCAAGGATCTGCCGCTATCTCCTTTTCCTGTCGAAGGTACTTCGAGGGATACATATTTTCTGTCGTTGTCTTCTTCTCCCGTCGAAGGTACTTTGAGGGATGTTCGAGGCTAGGGGCTGCCTAAATCAAGCAGGGTCTCGTGCGATCATATCCTCACCGAGAGTGGTTCGACTGGGGCCGATGAGATCAGGCCAGTAGATTTACGCTCAACTTTTGAGGAGGCTCACCGGCTCTGTTCTGTGGTGAGTTTTGGTTGACATTGTTGGTTTTTTGGTTGTGCGTTTTCATTTTCTCACTGAGCTTTTTTTTCATAAGCCTTTTACAAGATCAAGTCCGAGAAGCTCCACCGTGAAGCTAGGTTGCGGATAGCCTTGGGCGGGGAGAAATCCCTCAGGCTTCTTTGTGATAAAAGGGCAAAGGAGTTGATACACCTTCGGTACGAGATGGATCGAAGCCTGAACTACGAAGGCCGCATCGAGAGATAGGTAACCTTTGTTTTGAGGGGATGCATGTTTCTTCTTCCATCCTCAGAGATTAATATTTTGATACTTCAGTTGCAGAGTAAGACGGAGGACCCTGAATGCTTTTAGGGCAAAGTTAGTCAGGCCAAGTATGAGTGTAATGAGCTAATGGCTCAGACAGATGCCCAAGTTGTGGCCAAGAAGAATGCTTTGGCCAAGGTTTCTGCTCTCGAGGTGCAACTCCAGAATGCTTGTGAATCCGGATGAGCAGGATTGTAAGGCTCGAGTGTGACCTGAAGATGAAGGCCGAGGTCGTGGACGCCCGGGCTGAAGCTGAAGAGATTCGAGCTAAGGCTGATAAGAAAGTGGTCGTCTATTTAAAAGACGTTGCCGACGCTCGAGCTGAGTTGAGAGGTGCTTCTGATCAGGAGAGCAGAAGCAATGAATATGCCCGTGTAGATCCCGGAGGGAAACCCTAGAGGAGATCCATGCTTGGGGCTTCAATCTCTCGGAAGAGATAGAGCATGCCAAGGCGGATGAATACGACGCCAAGTTCCTAGTATCTGATGCCGAAGATAATGAGGAAAAAGCCGATGGAGCTGCAGTCCCTGAGGGGAAAGTAGACTAGGCTTTTCCTTTCTGATTATGCGTACAATGCTCTTAGAGAACATTGTAAATGAAGCCTTGTATTATTTCACATATACATATAAAAAGAAGCCTTTTAGTTTTCCCCTTATATGAATTTCCCTTTGCTTGTATATGTCTTTCTTTTGGTTTGAATTTTGACGTTTGTTAATGCTTAGCCAGATGAATTGGATTTTGAGGTAAAATCCTTCGGTTTACAAATCGGCCCTGAGGCTTGTTCGGCTGGCCCTTAGGCTCTTACGTATTTGCCCTTAGGCGCTTTTTAGTTAATCGTTTAGGGCTCGGTCCTCGAGTCGGGTTTCGACTCGGGCTCATCGACCTTTATGTTTTTGAATTTTAAGCTAGCTCTTAGGGTCTTATGCGTTGGGTCAGTACGACCTCTAATATGGGCTAGCGCTTAGGCTCTTACGCGTTGGGTCAGTACGACCTCTAATATGGGTTGGCGCTTAGGCTCTTACGCGTTAGGTCGGTACGACCTCTAATATAGGCTGGCGCTTAGGCTCTTACGCGTTGGGTCAGTACGACCTATAATATAGGCTTTATTTTCTCTCGTTACAGACTTTTGAAGTTTTAGTATTCGTCCGACTCTTTGATGGTTCGATAAGAACCTCAATTGTGAGCCGCTATGTGACGATAAATGAGCACCTCGGGAGGTTTCGCTCGATGGCTGAATTGTTTCGAAGCCTTTTTCATTGTTTGGAGCTGACATGATCGAAGCTCTTTTGCTTATGCCGAGGGTAGCCTGATTAACCGGTTCTTTTCGAAGTATTTTCGAAGTAATTGAAGGCCTGTGATTTTATGGCGACGTCGAGCGTCCCCCAGTCGCGTTAGTTTTGCCGGAGCCTTATGATCATAGTCATTGTGTTTGGGCGTAGCCTCTTAGTCCCCGAGTGAGGTAGCCTTGGCGTTTATATCGAGGGTATGCCTTTTTAGGGGTCTTACAAGTTCGAATATATAGCCTTGACTTTAAGATCGGGATTATGCCCTTTGTAAGGTCTTATAAATTTTAACATGCCTTACTTAAGGTCTTACAGATTCTTTGGTTACTTGGCACAAGTATAATTCATGCCTTGCTTGAGGTCTTATAGATTTGGTATTGCCTTATGGAGGTCTTATGAGCTCGAGGTTGCCTCATGGAGGTCTTACATTTTCTAGTATTGCCACATGGAGGGCTTTCAGGCTCGAGGTTTCCCGCTTGGGGTCTTATGGCCTCGAGTTTTTGATAGCTCGATGGGTGACAGTCGGCGACAGTCCCCAAGACATCGATAGTTTTTGGCTCTAGAACCATTCTTTGTAAACTTGATGTTGCCTCATTGAGGTCTTATGAGCTCGATGTTCTGGCCCGGAGGTCTTCCGGCTTCGAGTTTTTGATGTCAACTCCTAAGTGTTCGAGAAATTTCTGGTCCTGAGGCCATTTCTTGTAAAAATAGCGAACTTATTTGAAGCGTGAAGCGTTTTGATGGTAAAAGATACTCCTTTGATTACTTGGTACAAGTATACATGTTTTCGTCATCGAAGGTTTGATTACTCTATGCGGACGATGTTGACACAAGTAGGCCTAGGCCAAGACAAGACACCTTCCTTCACTCTGCAATAGCCCGACGACTCTTCTCTTCACAAGTAGGCTTGGCGCAACGCTTAGTTGGTTTTCAAAGTTGGAAAAGATGCAAGAAGGCTGACGAGGCACTGGAGTGAAGTGATTCCCGGGTGGGAATGGCGAACGGAGTTGGACTACTATGCGCATTCTATCAGCTTGGAATAGGTATAAGAGAAAAGAGCTATCAATCAAGTCTTCATTTGACCGTTTAGCCCGATACATAATTTTCCTATCGAGAGCCTCTTTGGCTCACCTTGATTTTTCCGGGGAGGTGATCTCTCGAGGGGATGCCCCCCAGTATTCGAGGTTGATTGAAGAGAAGCCTTGAATATTTGTTAAGTTCTCCTTAGGTAGCATATAGATGTTGCCTCGTTAAAAACCTTGTCGGTAAAACCTTTCTTGGGATAAAATTCGAACGAAGGAAAAGAGTGCAACGCATGCTTTAAAACCTAAGGTCTTCCAGCTGGAAGGTGCTTCAATTTTTCTAACTGGACACCTGTACACAGGTTAGTATAAGACGTAAATGAAAAGGGAGACGGTTATTCCTTAGTAGTAATGGCATTTCGAGCCTCGATATGCTTCAACTACTTGCTCCGGAGATACGGTACGGCCCTTTGCTCATTCACTCGGGTGCAGCCAAGAATGTAGCTTTGTGATTGCTACTTCGCTGTTTGATTATCCTTTGGCTCCTTCGATGTTGAAGGTGTCGATGTCGGTGCCACATTGTGCACCGCGAACATCTCTCTTGCTGCATGCTTTTCCACGTATACCGTTTTTATTCTGTCCTTTGTTGGAAACTTCATCATTTGATGAAGGGTTGATGGTACTGCTGTGATGCAGTATATCCATGGCCTTCCGAGCAAGGCATTGTACCTCATGTCTCCTTAAATGACATGAAACTTGACATTTTGGGTTGTGCTAGCCACGTTGACCGGGAGGGAGATCTCCCCTTTCGTTGTCTCGCTTGCCATGTTGAAACCGTTGAGGACTCGAGAGGCGGGCACGATCTGGTCAAGCAGTCCGAGCTGCTCCACCACCCTTGACCTGATTATGTTGGCCGAGCTAACTGGATCCACAAGCACACGTTTAATTTGAAATGTATTCACAAGAAAAGAAATTACCAAGGCGTCGTTATGAGGCTGAGACAGGGCCTCGATGTCCTCTTCGTTGAGTGTGAGAAAGTCCTCGGGTAGGTAACCTCGAGTCCGCTTTTCCCTGGTGATGGATATTTTTGTTCGTTTGACAATGGGTTCTTGTGGGATGTTGATACCTCCAATGATCATGTGGATGACATGTTGTGGCTCTTTTGTTTCATTTTTCATGTTCGCCTCTCTTTCCCGAATTTAATTTTTGGCTCGGTCGCTGAGAAACTCTCGGAGGTGCCCTTTGTTGATTAGTCGGGCTACTTCTTCTCGGAGCTGTCTGCAATCTTCAGTCCTATGACCATGTGTGCCGTGAAATTCGCACACTAGCTTAGGGTTCCTTTGCGACGGATCTGATAGTATGACTTTTGGCTACCTGGTGTCTTTGATTTTACCTATGGCTGATACGATGTCCGAAACATCAATGCTGAAGTTGTAATCAGATAATCGGGGTGCCTCCGTCGGTCCTGCATGTTTGTCGAATCCGGCTCTGCTCACGAGTCCCCGAGGATTCTGACCTCGATCTGCCCTTCGATCGTTTCAGGGTATGTTACGCCATGGGGCGTTTCTTCGATCTTCAGTGTACGGTTGGTACCTTTCCTTGTTTGGCCTTGGTTCCTTTTCCAGGAGCCTGCTAGGATATACTAAGCCCGAGAGGGCTCCTACTTGGTCGTCCTCGACCCTAATCTTTAATTGATACCGGTTGTGGACATCCGCCCAAGTCACGGTGGGATATTCAACCAAGTTCTGCTTTAGCTGCTTTGAAGCTATCAAGCTTCGTTCGTTCAAACCTTGGGTGAAGTCCTGCACTGCCCAGTCATCGGAGACTGGTGGTAATTCCATTCGCTCCATTTGAAAGCGAGATACAAACTCCTGTAGCATCTCGTTTTCTCTCTATTTGATTTTGAAGATGTCGGATTTCCTTGTAGCAACCTTGATGGCACTGGCATGTGCCTTTATAAAAGAATCTGCCAGCATGGCAAATGAGTCTGTCGAATTTGGGGATAGGTTATGATACCACATCATGGCCCCTTTTGAAAGTGTTTCTCCGAATATTTTTAATAGGAAGGATTCAATCTCGTCGTCCTTCAGGTCATTTCCCTTTATAGCACAAGTGTAAGCAGTGATGTGCTCGTTGGGGTCCGAGGTTCCGTTGTACTTCGGTAGATTGGGCATTCTGAATTTCATCGGGATGGGCTTTGGAGCAGCACTCGATGGGAATGGCTTTTGTACGAATTTCTTTGAATCTACACCCTTCAGAATCGGGGTTGCGCCTGAGATCTGATCGACCCTCGAATTGTAGGTCTCCACCTTTTTGTCATTAGCTTCTATCTTCTTTTCGCCCGATTCAATCCTCTTTGTGAGGTCCTCGAGCATCTTCATAATATTGGGGTCAGATGCTGACCCGTTGTTGCTCGATCTTTCCGGTACCTGTTCGGCTCGAGGAGTCGTTTCCGGTGCTGCTGTGCTTGGAGTTTTTTGGTGACTTTGCAGTTGAGGAATCGCCAGCTGTTGTGCCTGCAACATATCAAAAATGACATGAAGGCTAACTTCTCGTTCCTCCCGGGCTGGGGTTCGCTGAGCTTCTTGTTGGTTTTCTTGGCGTATACTCCCGTTAATGTGGCAACGTATATCGACGTGTTGGGCATTGCTTGAGCCCACATCCACGGGGATAGGCTGTGGTGCGTCCTCAGGGTTTCGCAGTGGTATACCGGCGCCTGGAACAACTACATCATTCTCTCAGTGGTCCTCAGGACCGTTGTTTTCATGTGCATTCACTGAGTTAGACATTTTGACCTGAAATCAAAGATTCTTGGACAAGAAAAAGTGTGAAGAATAACTTGTGTTTTCAATAGACCAGCACGAAAACAATCACTATTATTTTTAGCCCCACGGTGGGCGCCAAAGTCTTTCCCTTGAAAATGGTAGTTACAATTAAATTTGATTTTGTGGTTCTAAAAATACGTGATTTATTTTAATGCTAGTTGTTAGGCGATAGATTCTAAGTGTGAGTCAAAAAAATGAGATAAGAACTTGAGGACAGTATGTTATGCAAACCGAATGGCCTCGAGCTGTCCTGCGCTGGGCCTCGAGGTCGAGTGAAAGTGTTAGACTGGGGATGGTCGACGACGAACTAACAGTTCTAAGGACCTTGATGATAGCTCTTTATGATCAATGATGGGTAATAAATGAAGAACAATCAATAAAACAAAATAAATGTAAGCAATAAAATCAAAGGAGCGACAGTAGAATATGTTTAAGAGTAGAGAATGTTCTTTTTCTTGTATTGAATATCATGTGTCTTACAAAATAATAAGGGTCCCCTTTATATAGGAGAGGGAATCCCAACATAGTACAGGTGCATTTATTACAAGGTACACGTGCATTTATTACAAAGATATGCGGCCGGTACAGCCATTTAATGTCACGGTACAGACTTGTACTATTCTTGTAGACCTGGTTAGCTCTAACCACGTGCCTTGGGAATTTCCTGCTTGTCCATCATAAGGACCGATTTGCAATGCCCCGAGGTCGAACATAAGGAACCCTCAGGGTCAAACCTCGAGCTGTGCCTCGAGCCTTCAGGAGGCGGGCTATGGAGCGTCATAATGATCATAAAATCGGACTCTCCGATTTTAGCCGTATACAAGCAAGTTGGCAAAGCTCGGTGATAAGAGATGGGAATATCAATGATGTACCATTTTGAAGCCGATACTCCCTCAGTTCATTCATTAAAATCTCACCAACATTGAGCTGAATACCATCAAGAATAGAGGCTATCATTTGAGCTCTCGTTACCTGTACATTCCATATATTCGACACAGGGGAGATGCCACTGCATATGATGGCCAGCCATATCTTTGCTTCAGTAGTGAATTCTTTGGACGTGATCCCACTCTTTTCAGCTGCCCATGGAACGTAATTTGGAGACCAACCACTCCCCTGAGGCACAATCTTTTGCACGGAATGGGTCCATGTCATGGTCTTGTAGGTGATAGACTTGGTTCACAACTTCAGCTCCGAAATACACCATTTTGCCGCGAATCCTCATCTTTCGCTTCTTTAACCTGATGGCTGGGAGATTTGCATAAAACTCTCTCACCCATTGCACAATGGCTCTGCAAGGTTGAGGGGCAAAACAGTTCCATCCCATGTATACTAGCCTCTGATGGAACTCGGGAAGCTGTTCCGGGACCTTATCCAGCAATATACCACTTTTTGGGAGCAACTTCTTCGAAATCAGCTGAGCATAGTACCGTTCCTGGCATTCCAATGACAAGAAACGGTGTTGGTCATAGTTCTCCTCATTTTCCAAAGGGTTGTCATTTGCGGATTCTTCGGAGTTAGAGCTCATTTTCAGCTTACACACCTGTAAACAAAGGATTGGAGTGAAAATATGGTATGGCTATGAAACACATTTCAAAATGAGTCAAATATGCCAAAGGAGTGATTGGAGAGTCGAAACCCAGCCTCAAAAAAAATTTCAGGATTTTCAAATCTGCAGGTGCCTGCTCTCTGATGTCGCAATTGCGACATTTTCTTAGCAAGTGCGAAGGAAGCAGAAATCCACAGAGTTCACAATTGCGAGCTCATCTTCGCAAATGCGAAGAATGCCAGGCCTGAGAGTTTTTGCAATTGCGAGCACCTCTTCGCAAATGCAAAGAGGTCATCGCAATTGCGATCTTGTCGTCCCCGGCCAATCTTCTCTTTGAGAATAGTCCCAAGCCCCAAAAGTTTTCGAACAAAAGCACATTTTTAGATAACCCAATAAATTTTTTAGCACAACATCATGCAATATACTTCACAGACAACCATGAATTGAAAAAATTTCAATGATTCGGCCAAGAATCTCATTTCGGGCCTTTCATCGATCACATAGGAAGCACACAAACCACTCATATTTTAACAAGGCCATGGGTACTCAGACTTCCCCATTTTTCAGCAAATCAATAAGCTCAAACTCTCAATCAACCTCACCCGTAAAATAACTTATGATTTGAACACTTTTTATACAATTTATGACAGAAGAAACAGTACCCATTTGAAACCTAGGTTTTGAGAAATAGAGGAGAGGAGAAGAAGAAGATGAAGCAATAGACAATAAGAGAACAAATATTGAGCCTTCATACCTTGATGCTTGCAATTAGGAGTGAAAAATGGTGGACTTTGAGAATTAGGGGAGTGAGGAAGATAAAGGTCGTGTATATTTGGAAGTGCCTCAAATTTTCTAACTTTTGTTCAAACTGAAACACATTTACCCGTTTAAGCCCTCTAATGTCGCATTTGCGACCCGTTTTTCGCAATTGCAAACTTTGAAGTTTCGATGGTGGTCACAAATGCGATACTTTCCTCGATTTTGCGAAGGTTCCAAGATCGCAAATGCGAACACTGCTTCTGCAATTTCAACTACTACTGGTTTTGGCTCTCCAGACCACTCCGACCAGCTCAAACAACTCCAAAAATTCTAAAACTTGGCAGATTAGTCAATAATAATATACTAAGCTATTCTAAAAAGTAAAATTTTAAAAACGACTAAAAAATTGAAAATGATGGGTTGCCTCCGACCAAGCGCTGCATTTAACGTCGTGGCACGACGCAGATCAACTTCACCACTTTTATCGCCACTTGGACGATATGAACTGGGAACCTAACATACAATCAAGCTTGTGACCACGAGCAACGGGGGGTGGTAAGTAGATGATCAAGCCACGCATTAATTTCTTCTTTTTTCGTTTCTTGGCTTTCTTGTGAGGAATATCATTTTTCCTTCTTGAATATTCAAATTGCAAAAGGTATGGCTCTTGTTTTTCTTCTTTGCACTTCCATATGGATTCACGTGGTTTAATTTCCATATCACCATACAATTCCAATGTTGAAACATGCTTGGAATGCAACCTCAGGCCTTCAAATTGCAATTCTTCCCGAATTTTTACATTCCCTTTTCCCCCCGGACTAGAGTCAATCTCAATCATATTCTCAATTACACTGGTTGACTATATTTCCATATTTTTCTCGGCATCACTAACAAGCATGGAGTCGGTTGGCGGATGTTCAATTCTTGATTCCTCAAAGTAAAGCTCACTTTCTTCCTCAGAGTTGGACTCTTCTTGACCTCTTTCCACACTTTCAAATTGATAGGCATAATGAGACTCAATCAATGATCTCATTTGACCTTCCAAAGTGCGGATATCCTCATCGTTTTGAGTCAAGACTTGCTTCAAGTCCTCGAGTGCAAAGTTGTGCTTCTCCTCATTTTCAAGAATGGCCTCCAACATGAGCATCATCTTCTCATTTTGGGCATTTGAGGGTTCTTGGTTTTGGTTAAGTTCCAACGAAGGATTTTCGGCTTCAACCTCTAAAGAAGATTCTTGGCTATCTTTCATTTTCGAGGCTTTTTGGACCTCTAAAGCTTCAAGCATTTCTCCCATTTTTTAGTGCAACCTTCAAGCGCGAAACTATTTTGGAGGCTATTTTCTAAAAGCTCCTCCAAGGCACTTTGCTCTTTGTTTCCTCCAACAAGTAAGCATTCTAACATGAGCTTGAACTCTCCATTTTTGACCATCCTCAATTTCTTCCACCTCCATATCCCTATAAATTTCATCAGAAAAAGTAGAATCATCATAGCGGGGGCTTGAGGAAGGGAAGGACAAATAAGCACAATACTCCCAATGACCACTTTGACGACCACACTTATCACAAATACTCCACTCATGGGTTTGAGATTGTGCGCACAATCTGCCCTCGGGAGAAATTAAATAATTTTTCCACGAGCGTGGTCCTCCACAATAAGGACAAGGGTCAACAAAGTATTAACAACTACCATCCAACCAATTTTCATTGTATGATGCCATTTTTCAAAACTAAGAAAACAAACAAGAAACAAACAAGAAAAATAGACCAAGGTAAGAAAAATAATTACACAAATATTCACAAGTTTGGACCAAAGCACTTACGCTTACTTCTCAAACAACCTCAATACGCCAAATTGTTCCCAGGCAACGGCACCAATTTCGATGACGTCCAAATCCACTACTAAAAAGTAAAATAGACACGGTCGCATGTAATATAATTTACCCAGCTATGAGTCGGGGTCGAATCCCACAGAGAACCATATATAGGTGATTAGGAGTGTAAGAGAATTATCACTTGTTATGCAATGTCAAACACTAGAATGGTTTCTGAGAAAATATTTATAACTAATTGCGGAAATGTAAACTAACCTAGAAAGTAAGTAAAATGATCAATGGCTACAAGCATGGATACACAGGGAATCACACTCAAGTAACGAGCCAATGTATTTCACAATTTTATAAATATGAGTGAGTTTATGTTAATTAGCCTCGGGTAATATTTCTATATTAGCTTTTTTCAAAGACTAACAAGACTTCCTAATTGAATTATCCCTAAAACAATTAAGAGATTAAGCACACCCGAATATGGCTACATGTTGTTCAATCCTATCTTTAGGTAGAATCTATAAAATGAGGGTTAAAGCCTCAAGTTCTTGTTAATTAATCTTTCCCAACCCCAAATAATCTTTCCCAAAATTAATTCAAAGTCAATGGGCGAGTCCTAGGGTTAACTAATCCCTTTGGAAACATTAAAGAACAAGAATAATTAAAGAAATAATAACTCACTTCAATATAAATAAAAATCGTTCGATACATAAGCACAACAAGATATTTAATTCACACTTTAAACATGAATATTTCCATAAACAAGATTCAAGTATTGGATAAAATACTACACATTTAGATATACAATACAAAGTAAGGAAATGAAGAAATGAACATAAATGTGTAAGAAATTCTCCGCCAAAAGCTTCAAATCTTCAAGACCCAAGTGAGTGTGCAAGAACCCTAGCTTCCGAAACTTGTTTCTCTCTAGTCTAAGGACTGAAAAATAAGCCAAAGATATTTTACAAATGAGCTAGGTCGGGTATTAAAGGGTTTGGAGCCAAAAAATGTGAAATGATAGAAGTGCCCAGAACCGAAGCGCGATTTTCGCAATTGCGAATATAAGTTTGCAATTGAGAACCCATGGATTACTGTTGCATATTGCATTTGCGATCTTATGTTCGTAATTGCGAACTTGTCATTGTGCACTGACTTGTCGCATTTGTGATGGAGATCTTCGCATTTGCAAATGTTGACTGCCTAGTCTGACTTCATATTTGTGGTTCCTCCATTGCAATTGCGACCTCTGCTGCCTTCGCATTTTCCACATTGATGTCGCAATTGCGACATCTGAGGCCATTTTCCAAATTTCTTCTTTTCAACGTCTTTTTGATTTGCTTTCACTTGGTTTCTTCATGATCACTTCTAAATCATAGAGACCCTATAAAATAGAACTAAATGACATTAAACACACTATTTTATCACTCAAACATAGCAAAAATGTAGGCTTAAAGATAAGATAAGTTGGTAAAATACCAACTTATCAATGGTTAAGAAGGGTTGTGAGGCATGTCTAGCCTTTGTGAGAGATGACAGTGTTGATGCTACTACTGTTGAGTCAGTTCTGGTAGTGAGAGATTTCCCATATGTGTTTCTAGCAGACCTTTCGGGCATGCCGCCCGATAGATATATCGATTTTGGTATTGACTTGGTTCCGGGCAGGCAGCCCATTTCTATTCCACCATATTGCGTGGCACCGGTGGAGTTGAAGGAGTTAAAAGGACAACTGTAGGAGTTGCTTGATAAGGTTTTCATCCGATCGAATGTTTCGTCATGGAGTGCTCTGGTTCTGTTTGTGAAAAAGAAGGATAGTTCTATTGTATTGATTATAGGAAGTTGAACAAGGTTATAGTGAAAAACATGTACACCATTTACCATGCATTGATGACTTAATTGACCAGCTTCAAGGTGCTAAAGTGTTCTCGAAGAATTGATTTGAGGACAGGGTATTATCAGCTGAATATTCAAAATTCGGATATCCCGAAGACTACTTTCAGGACTCTGTGTGGTCACTACGAATTCCTTGTGATGTCATTTGGGCTGACCAATGCCCTAGCATCACATTTGCACTTGATGAACAATGTATTGTAGCCATATCTAGATCATTTTTCATCATGTTTATTGCCAACATCTTGGTATATTCTCGCAGTTGGGAGGATCATGAGTAGCATTTGAGGATCATGCTTCAAACCTTGAGGGAGAAGAAGTTATATGCAAAATTTACCAAGTGTGAGTTCTGGATTGATTCGGTAGCATTTTTGGGTCATGTGGTGTCTAGTGAGGGGATCAAGGTAGATCCGAAGAAGATTGAGGCAGATCGGAGTTGGCCTAGAAAGTTTTCTCTTCCATTGTTGCGCCTTTGACTAGATTGACCCAGAAGGGTGCTCCTTTCAGATTGTTCGAGGAGTGTGAGGCGAGTTTTCAAAAGCTCAAGATTGCATTGACTACAGCCCTAATGTTAGTGTTGCCTACAAGTTCGGGGTCTTACATTGTGTATTATGACACATCGTGATTGGGCTTGGCATGGTGTTGATGCAAGACGGTAGGGTGATTGCCTACGCGTCTTGGCAGTTCAAGGTGCATGAGAAGAATTACCAAGTTCACGACTTGGAGTTGGTAGGTATTGTTCATGCATTGAAGATTTGGAGGCATTATCTGTACGGTATCCTATGTGAGGTCTATATTGACCTCTGGAGTATCCAGCATCTGTTCAAGCGGAAGGACCTCAATTTGTGGCAATGAAGATTGTAGAGACGTTGAAGGGCTATGATATCACTATTCTGTATTATCCCAGTAAGACCACTGTGGTGGTCGATGCCTTGAGTAGAAACACAGAGAGTATGGGCAGTTTGGCATACTTACCAATAGTAGAGAGGCCACTAGCCATGGATGTTCAGGCCTTGGCCCATCAGTTTTTAGATTGGATGTTTCGGAGTCCAGCTGGGTTCTTGCTTGAGTGGTTGCTCGAGCTTCTTAGTATGAGCGCATCAGAGACCGTCAATATGACGACCCACATTTGCTTGTCCTTAAGGACACAGTATAGGACGGTGATGCCAAGGAGGTTTCTATTGGAGAAGAGGGGGTGTTCAGATGCAACGCCGGTTTTGTGTGCCCAATGTCGATGGGTTGTGTGAGTTGATCCTTGATGAGGATTACAATTTGCAGTATTATATTCATCCGGGTTCTGATAAGATGTATCAAGATTTGAGGCAGCACTATTAGTGGAGAAGAATCAAGAGAGATATAGTGGAGTATGTGGCTTGGCACTTGAACTATCAACAGGTGAAGTACAGGCATTAGAGACCGGGCAGTTTGCTGCAGAGTCTTGAGATTCCCGAGTGGAAGTGGGAGCATATTACCATGAACTTCGTTGTTGGGCTTCCACGGACTTGGAAGAAAGTTGACGCAGTGTGGGTCATTGTGGATAGGTTGACCAAGTGGGCCTATTTCATTCCAGTGGTGACAACCTATTCTTCAAAGCAACTAGCTCATATCTATATCTGTGAGATTTTTCGTCTCCATGGTGTTCTAGTGTCCATTATCTCCTATCGAGGTATGTAGTATACATCGCATTTCTGGAGAGCCATGTAGCATGAGTTAGGCACATAGGTTGAGTTGAGTATAATACTTTACCCCCAGACGGCCAGGCAGTGCGAGCGCACCATTCAGATCTTGGAGGATGTGCTACGCGCCTATGTTATGGAATTTGGGGGCTCATGGGATTAGTTCCTACCGCTTGCAGAGTTCGCCTAGAAAACTAGATACCAATCGAGAATTCAGATGGCTCGTTATGAGGCCATATATGGGAGATAGTATCATTGTCCAGTTGATTAGTTTGAGCTAGGAGAGGCTAGATTGTTGGGCACTGATTTGGTTTTGGATGCCTTGGAGAAAGTCAAGTTTATTCAAGATCAGTTTCGTACAACACATTCTAGGTAGAAGAGTTACGCCAATCGGAGGGCTCGCGATGTAGCATTTATGGTGGGGGAGAGGGTTTTGCTGAGTTTCACCAATGAAGGGTGTGATGAGGTTCGGGAAGAAGGGCAAGTTTACCCCTAGGTTTATTGGTCCTTTTGAGATCTTTGAGAGAGTTGGTGAGGTGGCCTACATGCTTGCATTGCCACCCAGCTTATCGGCAGTTCCCCCGGTGTTCCCTGTTTCCATGCTCCAGAAGTATTATGGTGATCCGTCCCATGTATTAGATTTCTGCTCAGTCCAATTGGACAAGGATTTGACATCTGTTGAGGAGCCGGTGGCCATCTTGGACAAGCAGGTCCGAAAGTTGAGTTCAAAAAACATTGCTTCAGTAAAGGTACAATGGAGGGGCCATACGGTCGGGGAGGTGACCTAGGAGATCGAGCACAATATGCGGAGTCGCTATCCTCACCTTTTCGTCACTTCAGGTATGTCTCAATGCACGTTCGAGGACGAACATATGTTTTAAGAGGGGGAGAATATAATGACCCGACCAGTCGTTTTATGTATTTGCGCCCCATTTCCCATTTTGATGCTTCACACTTGTGCATTTGTTGTTTTATGACTTTCGGGGTTGGTTAGTTTCACTCCGGGAAGATTTTGGGTTGTTTTGGACCCATTGATTATGTTTACCAAAGTTTGACTTTTGTGAAAACAACCCCGAAACGGTGGTTTGATGGCTCCGATAGGTTCGTATCGTAATTTTGGCATATGCCCGGAGTCTAATTCGGAGGTCTGTAGGTTGATTTGTGTTGTTTTGCCGAAAGTCGACAATTTATGATTTAGAAGTTTTCCCAAGTTTGACTACAGGTTCACTTTTAGGCTATCGGGTTCAAACTTTTGTTTTGGGACTTGGAATATGTCCATTTTTCTATTTGGAACTTTTCTGCAAAATTTGGTGTCATTTGGAGTTGATTTGGTAGGATTCAGACGCTTGGTTGCGATTCTAGAGGTTCTTGAACTTTTCTTTGAAATTCATGCGTTTTGAGGTCCGATTCATAGTTCTAGATGTTATTTTTGTGTTTTGATCGCGCAAGTGAGTTCGTATAATTTTTTAATACTTGGGTGGATGTTTGGTTTGGAGCCCCGAGGGCTGGGGGTGAGTTTCAGACGTGTTTTGGAATGGTTTTAAACTGAATCTATACTGGTAGTGTGCTGATGCCTCAGGTGTTGCAATTTCGTACACCAGCATCGCAATTGCGACCTTACCAAGGGGTCTCAGGTGTCGAACTTGCAATCTTTGGGTCACAATTGCAAAGTGGTACCTGGGTTGGGTAGGTTCGCATTCGCGAGGGAAGTAGGCTTCGCAATTGCAAAGCCCATATCGCATTTGCAACTTCCCCCATAGTCTGAAAGTGCCGCAATTGCGAAAAATTCTTCGCAATTTGCGACATCTGCAACTGAACAAAAGAATGAAAAGTCGAGATTTCATCTCATTTTCTCTCATTTTAGAACCCTAGACTCGGTAGGAGGCGATTTGGATAGGGGTTTTTCATCCAATCTTTGGGTAAGTGATTCTAATCAATTTTCGACTATATTTCATGATTATATCTTGAATTTAACATCAAATTATGAGAATCAAAGAGGAATTTTGGGGTATTTTTGTCAAAGTTTTGAAAAATTGAGAATTTGGGTTTTGAGAGTCGATTTGGACCTGGATTTAAAAACAAAACACATATATAGACTCGTGGGGTTATGTATAGTCAGAATCTACTCTTGGACCCGGGTTTTGACCAAGCCAGCTCGGAGTTGACTTTTATTATTTTTTGGGAAATGTGTAAAGATCATAGCTTTATCTATCGTAATTGGTTTCCCTTGCATTGTTTGATGATATTAAGTTATTTTTTTGTTAGATTTGAGCCGTGTGGAGGCGAGTTTTTAGGGGAAAAGCTATTTTCGAGGGTTGCTTTGGCCTAGTTGAGGTAAGTATCTTGTCTGCCATTTCATGGGGGAATTACCCCTTAGGATTTGCGTTGTTTGTGTTATTTGTATTATGTGGAATATGTGTATATGAGGTGACGAGTGTGTACATGGGCTATAAGTGGTGCTTGACCGATTTAGACTTTTGGACTTCTTCCATGTGTTTAATTGAAATTGTCATAACATGTTATATCTTTCATTGTTAAATTTACTATCACATGCTCTATTTGACGTTGTTTTCACTTGTTCTATCTTTTATTATTATGTTTGCTCGTACATGCTTTAGTTTAAGTTGTTACCTCTCTTATTGTTGAAATACCCTTATTTGAAGTTGTTATTCCATGGGAATATCTTCTTGTTGGGTTATTGGTGTTGAAGTTGTGAAAGCCATTATTACATTGAGGTTAAAGTTATTGATTGTTGAGATATCCTTCCTTGTTGAGTATTTCTAAATTCATTTTGTTATTTTTGAGATTCTTGTTCATATTGTGGTCGAGTCGTGAGCTATACATTGTGGTAACATTTGTATTGTTTATTTTTGACAAGTTGTGGCATATGGGCACATGTGGTGCGACTTGTTATTGTGTTATGATATTAATGTGCATGTGTCAGTACAAGGATAGGGTTGATGTGCATGCGGCGACATAAGGTGGGACTTATGTGTGTGTTGCTAGTAAGGGAATTACTTGAGGTCACGCAGCGACATAAGGGAGCTAAAGCACGTGTAGCTATTTCGGGAAAAATATTTTTAAAAATATCTTTATGTAAGGCTCACGCGGCGATATAAGAAAAGATTGTGAATGAGATTGTGAAATGTGAATATGAGGCGTGGTACCTCGGTTGTGATTTTTGTTGCACATTCCATGTTACAAAGGCTTGTTGGTTCATCAATTCTTGTTGTTTTCTTCACTGTCTTACTTGTATGTGCTTACTTCTTGTTCTCATCATGTGTTCACTTCTTTTTGCTTTTCTTGCCTTAAATTCTGTTATTAGTCGACATTATTGTACTGCTTTATTATCATTCATTTCCTTATTTTCCGTTAATGGTCTATATTATACTATTTTCAGTTTGTCTTATCCTAGTAGGCATTTGGACCTGGCCCCGTCACTACTCTACCGGGGTTAGGCTTGATACTTAATGGGTACCGTTGTGGTGTACTCATGCTATGCTTATGTACATTTTTGTGCAGATCCAGGTACATCTCCTCGTGCCAGACGCCACTGATCGTTTAGTTATCCTTTCGGAGACTTCAAGGTATACGTGCTCGATGTCTTTAGGCCTCGGAGGAACCTATTGTTATCTTCTCATTACTGTTTATCCTATTATCAGACAGTGTAGTAATAGAGATTTTAGAGTATTCTATAGAGCTTATGACTCAGTTCCACTAGTTTTGGGGATTTTTTTGTTGATGTACCATTTAGGAGTTATTATGAGCTTTATCGGTTTATTTTACTATCTCAATTTTTTATTTCTACTAAATTATCAATGAATGTTAGGCTTACCTAGTCTTAGAGACGAGGTGCCATCAGGACATCCTAAGGTGGAAAATTCGGGTCGTGATAGTCACCCTCTCATGTTTCTCTCTTGATGGTGTACACGTAGATATTGAGGAAAACTGATCAGTGGTTTGGTACGAATATGGAAAGGTTGAGGAAAATCTGCCTAATGTTTGTTGGATTTGCATTTCCTATTTACATGCAATTTCCATGGTTAGTTACCTGATTTTTCTGCATATCATTTTTATATGATGTACCTTTGACTGAACAGAAACTTTGAGTAATTGTACATGCACACAGATAGTCCCTTATGTGCTTCATACTTGATCACATTACTGCTATGTACTTTTTGGATTTATAAAGTTGTACAGGTTATAGAAAGTATCATTTATAACTCTTGTTTATTTTAGGTCGTCGAAGTTAGATATGATACTTGCTGAGTACATTGGGTCGGTTGTACTCATGCTACACTCGGCACTTAATTGTGCAGATCCAGGTGTTGGTATTAGCTATCAGTAGCGGAGTTTCTTGTTGAGCTGACTATCGAGAGACAAGGTAGAGCTGTATTTTCGCCTGCAATCTTGGCTTTCTTATGTGCTGTTGTTTTTAGTCCATACTGTATTGTTATTTAGCTTTCAAACTTGTATTCCGTTGTAAAGCTCATGACTCTATATTTACCAGTTTCTGGGAGGATTTATCGTGTACTAGCAATATTTTGTTATGTTAAGGTTTCGGACCTATGTTATTTCTATAAATTCAGTTATTTTGGTTCTTTTTGCTACGTTCGGCTTGACTAGCAAGGTCTTAGGCACCATCACGATGAGTTGGGATTTTGGGACATGACAAGTTGGTATCAGATCCCTAGGTTCATAGGTTTTACAAGTCGCAAGCAGGTTTAGTAGAGTCTTGAGGATGTGCAAGGAACGTTTGTACTTATCTTCGAGAGGTTGTCAAACTATTAGGAAACTTCACTTTCTTGCATTCTTCTCATGAAAAATTATTATTTTTGAAGTTTGAGACTTGACTATTCGATTCTCTCATAGATGGTGACGACAAGTGCGACCGGATCTGGCGGATGGCCACCAGTACCACCAGTTAGGGCCACGAGAGGCCGGGGTCGGGGTAGAGGCTGAGGCATGGCTCGTACTACAGCTAGAGCAGCACCTGTGGAGCCACCAATTGCTCCAGCTGAGGAGCATGTACCATATGTTGTTGAGGTAGTGGGACCAGCTCAGGTACCAGCAGTGCCTATCGTTGTTCCTGGCCTTCAAGAGGCCTTAGCCCGGATTTTAACTGTGTGAAAGAGCTTGGCTCAGGAAGTTTCAGTTCTAGCTGCACCAGCCACTTCACAGGCCGGAGGAGGTGCCCAGACTCCTCTCGCCCATACTCCAGAGGAGCTAGTTCAAGGACTCTAGACATACGATGTATTGCCAATTCAGCAGGTTGCTGCTCGATCTGGGTTGGTCCATTGTGAGTGATGAGGAGCAGAAGAGGTTAGAGCGGTTTGGGAGGCTCAAGCCTCCAGAGTTCCGCGGAGAAGAGTCAGAGGATGCTCAGGATTTTCTAGATAAGTGTCAGTTGATTCTTCGTACAACGGGTATTTTTGACACTGGTGGGGTTGAATTTACTACTCTTTAGCTGACAAGGGCAGCTTACAAATGGTGGCAAACTTTTGAGGTGAGTAGGCCAGCCGATGCACCGCCACTTTCATGGCATGAGTTCTCAGTTCTCTTATTAGAGAAGTTTGTTCCACTAAATCGCAAAAAGGAGTTGCGTAGGTAGTTTGAGCAGCTATGCCAGGAGAGTATGACAGTGACTCGGTATGATATGAGGTTCGCAAATTTGGCTCATCATGTATTATGGTTGGTTCCTACTGAGTGGAAGATTATTAGGAGGTTCATTGATGGGCTTAACTATGGTTTATGTTTCAGTATGGCTCGAGAGGTTATGACAGATGCTAGGTTTGACTAGATGGTCGAGATTTCTAGATGCTTAGAGCTGGTTTGCAGGCAGGAGCAGAAGTCCAAGAGGCCTCATAGTTTAGGTGGTTTCAGTAGTGCCTCATTTGGAGGACAGTCCTATTACAGCAGATGTCATCATTCTAGACCAATTCAGGTAGCTCGCCATGTTCGTCGTGGTTCATTAGTTAGCCAATATTCCTACAATGCACACCCTGCTCAGTCATTGTTCAGTGCATTGGCGGCATAGAGTTCTTACCGCTCTCCATCTGCTCAGGTTTCCACAGACAATTCTTCAAACTATTAGGGTCAGCAGCCTCTCAGGAGGGGTTGTTATGAGTGCGGCAACTTGAGTCATCCCAAGAGAGATTGCCCCAGATTATAGAGTAGGGTTTCACAACAGAGCTCTCAGCCTATGACTTCAGCACCAGCAGCTACACCATCTGCACAGCCAGCTCGGGGTAGGGCTCTTTTAGCTCGAGGCCGCCCTAGTGGGGGAGGTCAATCAGGTGGTGGTCAAGCCTGTTTCTATGCAGTTCCAGCCAGGCCAGAGGCTGTTGCTTCTAATGTTGTGATCACTGGTATTATTTCGGTGAGCCACATAGATGCTTCGGTATAATTTAATCCTAGTTCAACTTCTTCATATATGTCATCATACTTTGCTCGTTATTTGGATACTTCCCTTGATTCTTCAGTTATGTATGTTCATGTATTTACACCGATAGGTGATTTTATTATTGTTAACCGTGTGTATCTGTGGTGTGTGGTGGCCATCGGGGGATTAGAGATGATATTTGATATCTTATTGCTTAGCATGGTTGATTTTGACGTGATTTTATGCATGGATTGGTTTTTACCATGTCACGCTATTTTAGATTGTCATGCTAAGACCGTGATGTTGACAATTCCGGGATTGCCTAGGGTTGAGTGGAGACGTTCCCTGGATTATGTTCCCAGTAGAGTTATTTCATATTTGAAGGCTCAACGGATGGTTGAGAGGGGATGTCTGGCATATTTGGCCTTTTTGAGGGATGTTAGGTATGATACTCCTGCCATTGAGTCTGTTCCGATAGTGAGAGACATTCAGATATGTTTCTTGCAGACCTATCGAGCATGCCACTCGATAGGGACATTGAATTTCGGTATTGATCTGGTGTCGGGCACTCAGCCCATATCTATTCCATTATATTGCATGGCACTAGTGGAATTGAAAGAGTTAAAGGAACAACTTCAAGAGTTGTTTAAGGGCTTCATCAGGCCCAGTGTGTCGCTTTGGGGTGCGCCGGTTCTATTTGTGAAGAATAAGAATTATACCATGTGAATGTGTATTGACTACAATCAGTTGAACAAAGTTACAATTAAGAACAGAATACCCATTGTCGTGCATTAATGACTTATTTGACTGGCTTCAGGGTGCCAAAGTGTTCTCGAAGATTGATTTGAAATCAAGGTATCATCAGTTGAAGATTTGGGATTCCAATATTCTGGAGACGGCTTTCAGGACCCGTTCTAGGCACTACGGGTTTCTTTTAATGTCTTTCGGGTTGACCAATGCCTCAGTAGCCTTTATGCACTTGATGAACAGTGTGTTCCAGCCGTATCTTGATACTTTCATCATAATATTCATAGATGATAAATTGGTGTACTCGCACATCTAAGAGGATCATGAGCAGCATCTGAGGATTGTACTCCAGACCATGAAGGAGAAGAAGCTTTATGCTAAATTCTCCAAGTGTGAGTTTTGGCTTGATTTGGTGGCGTTATTGGGCCACGTGGTGTCTAGTGAAGGGATCAAGGTAGATCCGAAGAAGATTGAGGCAGTTCAGAGTTGGACCACACTATCTTCAGCTACTGAGAATCAGAGCTTTCTTGGTTTGGCAGGTTATTATCGCCATTTTATATAGGGTTTCTCATCCATTACTGCAACTTTGACTAGATTGATGAAGAAGGTCTCCCCATTCAGGTGGTCTGATGATTGTCAGGAGAGCTTTCATAAGCTCAAGACTGTTTTGACCATAACTCCAACCCTAGTTTTGCCATTGGCATCATGTTCATATACAGTTTATTTTGATGCCTCATGGATTGGCATCTGGTGTGTCTTGATACAGGAGGGTAGGATGATTTCTTATGCTTCGCGTCTGCTGAAGCCCCATGTTCGCGCATTGAAGATTTGGAGGCATTATCTCTACAATGTGTCTTGTGAGGTATTCATAGATCATCGGAGTCTTCAGCACTTTTTCAAGCAAAAGGATCTAGATTTGAGGTAGTGGAGGTGCTTAGAGCTGTTAAAAGACTATGATATCACCATTTTATATCATCTCGGGAATGTCAATGTGGTGGTTGATGCCTTGAGTAGAAAGGTTGGGAGTATGGATAGCCTTGCGTATATTCCAGTTGGTGAGAGACTGCTAGCATTGGATGTTCAGGCTTTGTCCAATCAGTTCATGAGGATAGATGTTTCAGAGCCTAGCCGGGTTCTTGCTTGCATGGTTTCTCTGTCTTACTTATATGAGCACATCAGAGCACGTCAGTATGACGACCCATATTTGCTTCTCCTTAAGGACACGGTGCAGCACGGTGCTACCAAGGAGGTTTCTATTGGAGATGATGGCGTGTTGTAGATATAGGGTCAGATTTATGTGCCCAATGTGGTTGGGTTACATCGATTGATTCTTAAGGAGGCCCACAGTTCCCGGTACTTCATTCATCTGGGTGCCGCTATGATGTATCAGTATTTGAGGCAACACTATTGGTGGAAATGAATGAAGAAAGAAATAGTGGAGTATGCGGCTCGGTGCTTGAACTGTCAGCAGGTAAAGTACAAGCATCAGAGGCCAGGCGGTTTGCTTCGGAGATTTGAGATTTCATAGTAGAAGTGGGAGAGCATTACCATGGATTTTGTTGTTGGGCTCCCACAGACTTTAAAGAAATTCGACGTAGTGTGGGTTATTGTAGATAGCTTGACTAAGTCTGCATACTTCATCTCGGTTGTGACTACATATTCTTCAGAGTAATTGGCTTAAATCTATATCCATGAGATTGTTCGTCTTCATGGTGTGAAGGTGTCTATTATTTTCGGTCGAGGTGTGGAGTTCACATTGAAGTTTTGGAGAGCAGTGCATTGAGAGTTGGGCACACAGGTTGAGCTGAGTACAACATTCCATCCCCGGAGAACAGGCAGTTTGAACGCACCATTCAAATCTTTTAGGATATGTTACGCGTCTGTGTTATGGACTTTGGGGGTTCATGGGATCAGTTCATACCGCTTGAACAGTTTGCCTACAACAACAGCTACTAATTGAGTATTCCAATGGCTCCTTATGAGGCCTTATATGGGAGGAGGTTTCGTTCTCCAGTTGGTTGGTTCGAGCCTGGGGAGGCTATGTTGTTGGGCATTGATTTGGTTCGGGATGCCTTGAAGAAAGTCAAGTTGATCTAGGATCGGCTTCATACAACACAGTCTAGGCAGAAGAGTTATGCTAATCGGAAGGTTCGTGATGTTGCATATATGGTGGGTGAGAAGGTGTAGCTCAGAGTTTCGCCCATGAAGGATGTGATGAGGTTCGGGAAGAAGGGCAAGCTAAGCCCTCGGTATATTTGTCCTTTTGAGGCACTTAAGAGAGTGGGAGAGGTGCCTTACATACTTGCACTGCAACCTAGTTTATTAGGTTCACCTAGTGTTTCATGTTTCTATGCTACAGAAGTATCATGGTGATCCGTCAAATATTTTAGATTTTAGCACGGTACAACTGGATGAGGATTTGACTTATGACATGGAGCCGGTGGCTATTTGGGACTGGCAGGTTCGAAAGTTGAGGTTGAGGAATATACCATTAGTAAAGTTCATTGGAGAGGTCATCCAGTCAAGGAGGCTAGATGGGATGACAAGCGGGAGCTATGGAGCAGATATCCACACCTATTTGAGACTACATGTATGATTCTAGACCCGTTCGAGGATAAACGTTTGTTTAAGAGGGGGAGAATGTAACGACCCGGCTGGTAATTTTTTGTATTGGAGCCCTGTTACTCTATGTATTGCTTCTTCTATATTCATTTGTGGTTTGACTTGCTGAGGTGGTTTGTTTGGTTTCGGAGATGATTCAGAGTGAATTGGGACACGTAGTCCCAAGGTTGGAAGCTTAAGCTGAAAGAGCTTACCGGAGTTTGAATTTTGTGTAGACGACTTTAGAGTGGAGTTCTTATGGTTCTGATAGCTACGTATGGTGATTTTGGACTTAGGCGTATGTCCGGATATTGATTTGGAGGTCTGTAGGTTGGTATGAGGCTTTTTGGCGAAAGTTATAAGGTTGGAGGTTTGGAGGGTTGAGATGTTTGACCGAGAGTTGAATTTATCGAAATCGGGTTCGGATTTCAGTTCCGGCAGCTAGAGTAGGTCTGTTGTGTCATTTATGACTTGTGTGCAAAATTTGAGCTCATTCGGAATTGGTTTGATATGATTTGGCATTAGTTTTAAAAGGTGGAAGTTTATGATTTCATTAAGCTTGAATCGATGTATGATTCATGGTATTGGTGTTGTTTGATATGATTTGAGGCTTCGATCGAGTTCGTATTAGGCTTTAGCACTTGTTGGTTTGTTCGGACGGGGTCCCCAGGGCCTCGGGTGTGATTCAGATCGGCTACGAACCATTTCACCTTGATTTGGGACTGCTTATGTGATCACGCCCAACTATGCCTTATTAAAGGACACGCGGACGTTGCAAATATAATCTGAGTATTTATGCCCAGAGTCGAACCCACAGGGAATTAACCTATCAATTACTTTCGTTGGACTTACTAAATTCTACGGAATCAACTTCCTCAAACGTTGTAAATAACAGTTGATGGTATTACTAATAACTAAGACTGAAAGTAAATAAATAGCTGAAAACTAACTATGCTTGAGTTGTAAACAGTTATGAGAAGGTTCTAAGGTAGTGATGTCCCCTATTGATGGAGTCCCTTCCGGTTATGTTTCATATAGATTCACCAAAATATCTCTATCAATCATGAGCACTCCTTTACCGTAAATCTCTCCCGAGTAATCACGATAATTTACTAGACGCACTCTCCCGAGATACACTAGCTGGCTTTGTTTATAACAGCTCACTTTAGATGGCACCCAAGGCTTCGTTATCCCTAATCTCGCCTTTAAACCCGCAGTTATAGATCCCTCTTATACTTTGGGAGTGGTGATGTTCAACAACTACCTAAATATGCACTCTCTCCCGAGTTATGCACACTAAATAGGCACAGCTAATTGAGGATCCTGTCAATTAACTACAACAAACACGTAGTTGAACAAATAGAGATTAAACTGGCAAACTATATTAACATTATCAAGAAGTTCATCCTTCAATAGGTTCCATCAAAACCCTAGACAAAGGAATTAGCTACTCATGACAAAACGAGAATAAACTAATAAATTATTCATAACGGGTAATTGCAAGAAAATAAAAGAGATAGAAAAACTCTAATGCTTGGTTGATCTTCTCACACTTGTTCTTGCCTCCAAAAGTAGTGTAAAACAAGCTTAGCCTAAACTTGGGCGGGTTTCTAAAACTTATAAGGGTTTTACAAAAGTTTCCCCGAAATTACACTTTGACCCCCAGATTTTCTGATGCGTGAACAGTTCACCGCGGTTGCGGCCAACCGCGGTCGACCGCGGTGAAAGCTGACCTTTCTACCTCACTTCTTTAATCTGCCGCGGTTGCCCCGCAGTCCATCGTGGTCGTGGTGGAATTGTTGTCCAGGTCATTTTCTGATTCTTTATGCGCGGGTACTTCTCGAGTGGGCGTTTTCTTCACATTATCGCCTCCAAAACACTCAATGTTGCTTTCTCACCTATAATATTCCCTGCGAAACAAAAGAACACTAGTTAGAGCATTTTGTTGGCGAATTACCTATAAAATAACAACAAAGTATGGTCATATTATGGTGTAAATATCAACTATATAGCCTACTATCAACAGCCCACACTTAAATTATTGTTATTCCTCGAGCAATCCACCCTACTCCATCAAAACTCCTTCTCTAAGCTATTCCCTTAACGACTCACACCATGAACATTTTACAAAAGTTGCACCTAGTAGTGAACAACCTTTACCTCAAGAATCAAATCTTTCGTACCATGCAACATTCGCACTTACTCAAACCACTCTATACAAGAGTCAAGACTTACCTTTCCTTTGTGAATCACATGCCCTCACATCATACAAGAGAGTAGTTCCACATATAATGATATTTAGGACAATTAGGAACTAAGATAGACAAAATTCGCTCACTCTCAAAAAGAACATTCATATGCCACAAAAATGCACCATAGGCTTGCCCGTAGTGTAGTGCTCTACTAATCGAGCCCACTCAGTCTAAGATCAATAGGACTTTACTTGGTCGTAATGTAGGCTAAGGGACGGGTAGGATATATTTAGATATAGTGACTAACCTCCCTAAGCACTTTTAATACAATTACATTAAACTTCAGGATCATAGTTGTGTCAACCAAACACTCCACCATATTTATTTAAAACATCCCCATCCATTAGGTGCAATTCGTACAAGCTACCACGTATCAACCACTATAATTGTTTATAACTTTCTCTCTTTTTTTTCGTGGTGCTTCTTCTTTTATGCTTCAAAATTCAGCACATTCTCTCTATTTCAATGGTTCCACTCAAAAACCAAACCACCAACCCACACTTTTGCTTTTGCATATTTTCAATACAATTCAAGTGCTTATTGGGAGGTGAAAGGGTTCAAACAGCAGGCCATTCAAACAATTGGGTAAGGTTCGCAATGTGGTTGCCAAAGAAACAGGTTTATAGGCTCAACGGGGTTAACTAAGATATAATGCATTCGGGTGGGTTTATTATATATGTCTGGCTCAACAACAAAATACCTATATCACTTCTAAAACTGAATGAAACTACTATTTCGCTTTGCAAACACACAGGGCAAGTTCTCGGCATCAATTGTGAATCATGGAGTACAGTAAAACTCACTCACACATGGCATATGACTCACTCCGGATTAGTTTATCAAGACATTCTCTTTTGAGTGTTCAAGTTAGATCCAAACATACAATTTTAAGGCACTTAAACAAGATTCAACCCTTGAACCTAAGCGTTACACTCTAGTGTCTACTATGTTCAGGTGTAAAAACGCTAAGGGTTTTTAGCTCGTAGCCCATTAATACTAATCTAAAACTAAAAAGAACAAAAACACAAACTACCTATACCCGGTTCAAGTCAAACCCTTGGAAAAGAACCGTGGCCAAAGAAAAACCAAGGGGGATTTGCTACACTACCTACAAATAAAAATAAAATAAAATAAATCTTTTTGGTCTTTTCTCTAGACTAACTTCCCTCAAGAAAATTGTCTAAAGGATCCGTCATCAGGAAGAGTCTCTATATTCTATTTTTTTTCGACTTAGTCCCTCAAGAACCCCGCCGAAAGAGATCCATCGTCGGGACAAGTCACTTACTATTTTAACTTTCCTAATGAACTATTACTCTAACACCAAAACAATCAAAGCAAGACAAAACAAACAAAATCAAACAGTCAATTGTTACAATTACAAACATACAATGAAGTATCCCCCACCCCACACTTAAAACGAAGACATGTCCCCATGGCTTCAAATATAAAGAACAGTGAGGTAAAGGAACTTCCCTGACAGTTCACTCCTGGTCGGAGACTGTGTCTGGGTTCACGCTTCAAGCACGTCATAGAGCTCTCAACCAGCCCAAGAATTTCTTCTACGACTTCACCGGCCTTTCAGCCACCGCATCCACACGGGCACCCAAATCAGTGACTGAGGTATGCAACCCAGCCATATCCTATTCCAAAGCTGTCATACGGGTGCTCCTGCGTGGCCGTGAAGGGCCTGCCACATCAACTCTCGGAGGAGGGGGGACCTCAGCTACGTCAGCATCATCCCCATCATCGTCTGAATCATCATCACTATCCGCCACCGGCTCTCTACCCTCAAGTCCAATTTTACTAGCCCGGAATAGGGCTTTTAGAGGCAATTTCCCATCAACTCGAAGGTTTTCAGGGACTTGAGCAAAACGGCACAGCCGGGTGATTAGCGAAGGGAAGTAGTGGCCCTAGATTTGCTCGGGCGATCTAATGAACATTTCATCATAGAGGACTCGGGCGACATCAAAATCTTGGTGTGTCGTAAAGCAGTAGATAATCGCTGCCCGTGGCCCATTCACATCAGTGGTATTGCTGGAGGGTAGCAGGCGGGTGTTGATGACAGTGAGCCAGCACTTTGGATCCCAATTAAGGGACTGGGAGTGCAGAGTCTTCAACTTCGTTATCCATTTAAACGACTTGCCAGGGATACAGATTACATCAAGAATTGGTGCCCACTTAGTCCTCGGGCGGTGATAAGCTATGTAATGATCCATCTCACCCGTGAATGCTGGGAGGCGATACACTCGGCGGATGGCCTCTATAGATGCATTAACCCGGGTGTTGCGCACAGTCACAACCCCATTCTCATGTTCTGGCAAGTTCACATAAAACTCCTTCACCAGCTGAATATTAGCCTCCTCTGGTACCTCGAAGAAGATGTCCAGCTGACACCTCCTCAACTCATTAAACATATTAGGGCACTCTACCTCTAAGGCATTCCGATCAATATGTACCTCATGGAGCAACTTCTTAGCTTCTTTCTGGTTGTACCTATCCTCCACAGATTTGGATACAAACTGAGTGCTATTGAACTAAGGTGCACTAGCTTGGCTCCTAGCTCGTGAGGAGCCTCCTGGTCCACTAGCGGAGGACCCGGTGTTGCGTCTCTTTTGAGATGAACTCATTATACCTGTCAAAATAGAGAAACACCTATTAGTGAGTGCGTGAAGTGTGTGACTATGGGTGGTTACTCGCACTTCACCACAACCATGTCACATTAGCTCCTTATAACTCTATTGGGATAATTCCCCAAACACCTTGTGGGCAAGACAAATATCTTCATATACACAGCCCATGTGAATCTAGCACAACTTCCCCAAATCAAATAAGCTACTACACCCACATACCCCACATTTACTTCATTCAATCACCCACCAACAAACACCATTCCAAACATTCATTACACAGCCCCTTCACCAAACATTCTCACAAAGAAAATTCAACACAACTAATAAAAAGAGGAAAAACTAATAAAAATCTACTACAATTACAACCCATCAAAATCATAAAACTAACATACTACAACCCAATACAAAAGAAAAGAGAGAGAGGAAGTTAGTAACATACCTTAATTGCAGAATGGGTGAGAAGAATGGAGGTGGGGGACGGTAATTTGAGTGAAGAAGAAGGAGAAGAGGAGAGGAATTGGGGGAGTTAGGGTTTAGAGAGAGAGAGAGATTTAGAATTGGGGGAGGGGGTCGGGTCTTTTGACTTAAGGGAGGGGGTTTTAGTTTTAAAATTAAAAGAAGAAGAAAAGAATAAGAAAACGGAAAAGAAAAAAAATTTAAAAATACGTGGTACCCCCGCGGTCCACCACGTCCGCGGTGGGTTAAAAAATTCGAGGCAGAATGTTCACGCCTCAACGCGGTTCACCGCGGTCCACCGCGGTCGCGGTGGAATTAAAAAATACGGAGGCAGTGTGCTTGGCTTCCACCGCGGTTTACCGCGGACCCCTCCGCGATCGCGGTGCTGGCAAATTTTTTTTTCTTTTTTTTTTGAAGTTACATGAATACACTAACAACAACACTCGTGGGTTGCCTCCCACACAGTACCTGATTTAACGTTGCGGCACGATGCAGATAAGCGCATTTAAGGCTCGCTCGACCTCTGAGGTTCCGTCAGATTTGTCTCAGATACTTCCTTTGGCTCTTTCATGCCTATGTATAACTTCAATCTCTGCCCATTGACTCTAAATGTGTGAGAGTCTTTTTTCGAGGCAATCTCCGCAGCTCCTGAAGGGAGAACTTCTACCACTCGAAATGGACCAGACAATCGTGACTTAAGCTTACCAGGGAACAACCGTAATCTTGAGTTATAGAGCAATACTATGTCTCCGGGTTTTAAATGTCGCTCCACAATGTTCTGGTCGTGCAACCTCTTCATTCTCTCCTTGTATAACTTTGTGCTCTCAAAAGCAAGATGTCTGAACTCGTCGAGCTAATGCAATCCAGTGATTCTTGTTGTGCCCGCATCCTCCATATCTATGTTCAGCTGTTTCAATGCCCACCACGCTTTATGTTCAAGTTCCACTGGCAAGTGGTAGGCCTTTCCAAACACCAACTTATATGGTGACATACCAATTGGTGTTTTGAAAGCAATTCTATAGGCCCAGAGTGCATCATCTAGCTTTTTTGCCCAATCAGTTCTTATGGCAATCACAGTCTTGGTTAACACACTCTTTATCTCTCTGTTGGACACTTCAACCTGCCCACTGGTTTGCAGGTGATAAGGGGTAGCCACCTTGTGGCGTACATCATACTTTGCAAGCAACTTCTCGAATGCTCTATTACAGAAGTGAGTGCCTCCGTTACTGATAATTGCTCTTGGTGTCCCAAAGCGGGTGAATATGTTCTTCTTCAAAAATCCCACCACCACTCTTGCATCATTAGTGGGCAACGCTGCAGCTTCTACCCATTTGGACGCGTAATCCACAGCAACAAGTATGTACTTATTGCCAAAGGAGCTGACGAAGGGACCCATGAAGTCAATCCCCCAAACATCAAACACTTCCACCTTTTGAATCGGGTTCATGGGCATCTCATGGCGACGGGAAATGTTCCCGGTCCGCTGACATTCATTGCAGCCCTTCACCCATTGGTGCGCATCTTTAAACACCGTTGGCATCTTTATCCGGCCTCTAGCACTTTCGCGCTGTCCTGACCCCTCCAAAATGTCCTCCATACGCCGATGCGTGACAAGCCTGCAAAACAGAAGATTGTTCTATCTCGGGGACACACCTCCGGATCATATTATCAACACATATTCTAAACAGATAAGGCTCATCCCAATAATACATGCGGCAATCACGATAAAACTTTTTCTTTTGAACAGATGAGAGTTCATGGGGAACTATACCGCAGGCCAGGTAATTTGCAAAGTCTGCATACCATGGCGCTTCCTCAAGACTAGTAGCGAGCAGATGCTCATCTGGAAAGGTTTCCAGAATATCCTTAACCTCAACCGAATTTTCAGCTCCCTCGAGTTTTGATAGATGATAGGCGACTTGGTTCTCTGTGCCCTTACGGTCATAAATTTCGAGGTCAAATTCTTGCAGTAGAAACACCCAACGAATTAGGCACGGCTTAGACTCCTTCTTCTCAGTCATGTACCTGAGAGTTGCATGATCAGTATATACAATTACCTTAGAGCCAATCAGTATGATCTGAACTTGTCGAAAGCAAACACCATAGCCAACATCTCCTTCTCCGTCACAGTGTAGTTCAGCTGGGTTCCACTCAGCGTTCTACTAGTATAGTAGACAGAATGCATCAGCTTGTCTTTCCTCTGTCCCAGCACTGCCCCCACTGCGTAATCACTGGCATCACATATGAGTTCGAATGGCTGCTCCCAGTCGGGGGCAACTATGATAGGTGCTGTGACCAATCTCTTTTTCAGCTCCTCGAATGCTACCCTGCAATCATCAGAAAACAAAAAAGGGTGATCTTTTTCTAACAACTTTGGCAATTTTTGAGAAGTCTCTTATGAATCTCCGGTAGAAACCGGCATGCCCGAGGAAGCTCCTGATTGCCTTGACTTAAGTTGGAGGGGGAAGCTTTGCTATCACATCCACTTTAGCACAGTCCACCTCAATTCCTTTGCTTGAAACCCAGTGCCCCAAGACTGTACCCTCTTGTACCATGAAGTGGCACTTCTCCCAATTCAGAACCAGGTTAGTCTCGATACACCGTTTCAGCACACGAGTCAGATTTATCAGGCACTCAACAAATGAGTTCCCGACCACTGAGAAGTCATCCATGAACACCTCCATTATATCCTCTACCATGTCAGTGCCATCATGTACCGTTGGAATGTGGCGGGTGCGTTGCATTGGCCAAAGGGCATCCTCTGAAAGGCATAAATGCCATACGGGCAAGTGAAAGAGGTCTTCTCTCTGTCCTCTGGTGCAATGGAAATCTGATTGTACCCTGAGTACCCATCCAGAAAATAGAAGTGTGACCTCCATGCCAATCTGTCTAACATCTGATCAATGAAGGGAAGTGGGAAGTGGTCTTTTCGGGAAGTGGTCTTTTCAGGTGGATAGATTTAGCTTTCTATAATCCATGCAAATTCTCCAGCCCATGACGGTTCTTGTAGAGATCAATTTATTGTTATCATTCTTAACTACCGTCATGCCACCCTTTTTAGGTACGCATTGAACTGGGCTAACCCAGCTGCTGTCAGAGATTGGGGAAATGATTCCCGCATCTAACCACTTGATTACTTCTTTCTTCACCACTTCCTTCATATTGGGGTTCAGCCTTCTTTGGTGTTCACTGGAAGGTTTGTGTCCCTCTTCTAGTAGAATTTTTTGCATACAGTAGGCGGGGCTGATCCCCTTTATGTCTGCCATGATCCACCCAATGGCAGTCTTACACTCTATAAGTTCCTGCAATAGTTGTTGTGGCTGCACATCTAACAAACTAGATGAGATAATAACAGGTAATGTAGAGTCAGGTCCGAGGAACTCATACCTGAGATGGGCGGGCAGTGGCTTTAACTCTAGCTTTGGTGGTTCTTCGATGGATGGCTTGGCTGGAGGAGTTTCTCTATTTTCCAAGTGCAAGGGCTCAAATTCAAGAGTTTTATCCCAGAACCCTCTACCCTCTAACGCCAACACCCATTCCGCCAGATCCTTTCCATTTACCTCATCCAAATTCATCAAACATGCAGCAAGGGAGTCCTCAATAGTCAATATCTCATCATCAGTTTTTACAATTACATCCACGACATCAATAAGAGAGCAATTGGCGAATTCACTTGGTCGCCTCATAGATTTCTGCACATTGAATGTTATTTCTTCGTTGTTCAGTCTCATCTTGAGCTCCCCAGTCTCACAATCAATTAGAGCTCTCCCCGTGGCCAGTAATGGTCTTCCCAAAATTATGGGAATCTCTTCATCCACTTTGCAGTCTAAGATCACAAAATCTGTAGGGAACATAAATTTCCCTACCTGAATCAAACACATCATCCAGAATACCAGAGGGTCGTTTCACAGTCCTGTTAGCCAGCTGCAACAACATAGAGGTGGGTTTAGCTCTTCCAATACCCAGCCTCTTATAAATCGCCAAGGGCATAAGATTAATGTTGGCCCCTAGATCACACAGTGCCTTAGCAAAAGCAAAATTACCAATAGTGCATGGAATTGTAAAGCTCCCTGGGTCAGACAGCTTTTCCGCAATTGGTCTAGTCACCACCGCACTATAGGTCTGAGTAAGAGTAACTGTGGCCAAGTCTTGGAAATAAAATTTTCGGGACATTAAGTCCTTCATCATTTTTGCATACCCAGGCATTTCTTTCAAAGCATCAATCAATGGTATATTTACCTGGAGTTGTTTCAGCATCTCAAAGAACTTCTTGTATTGTTCCTCCTTTTGGTACTTAGCCAGCCTCTGAGCGAAAGGTGCAGGAGGTCCCTTCTTCTCAATCATTTAGGATTGATCTTTATCAGCTGCCACATCAACTACTGGCTCCTGGGCTGTCTCAGCTTCTTTCTCGGTCTCAATCTGAGTGCTATTTCCTTCCTGGGCAGGCTGGACTGTCACCTCTGTCAGTTTCGTTGACTCATCTAGCTCAATGGGCACTGGTATGAGTGTCTCAGCCTGTCTAGTTTCTCGAGCCCTCTCCTGCTCTACATCCAAATCTCTTCCATTACGTAGACTCACCGCCATCAGCTGCTTCGGGCCTTGATCTTTTGGATTTATCTGTGTGTCTACCGGTAGTGTCCCAGAGGACGATTGTTCAGAGACATCGAAATTTGGCCCACCTGCACTTTAATATTCTTGATTGCTGCATCATATGCATCTACTCTCTCATTAATTTTTGCATTGGACCCAATAACCTGCTGCATAATTGCTTCAAGTCTAGCAAACCCATCTTCCTGCCTTCCACTATGCTGCTGCTGAGGAGGGTGATACCCCTGCTGCTGATTTTGATTATTATATCCCTGTGGCCTTGGGTAAGGAGCCATATTGTTAGGGGGTCTCATACCTCCCATGTTCCCAGTATTAAACTGTGGCTGGGCTGGCATGTAGTACTGATTCTGCTGGCCCCAATTCTGACCACCCTGTCTCTGGCCTCCATAATTAGACACATAGTTCATGTCTTCAGGATAGTGATTATGATCATGCTTTGCATTCCACTAATTACCAATTGGCTGACTAATGCAAGATGAACACAAGCCCCCATTGGTAGTGTCTACGATGTGTACCTGCTGCTTCTGCCCTGACTCTTCCACCTTTTTGGTGAGTATACTCATCTGAGTCAATAAGGTGGCCATATTTTCAGCCATAGAGTTAGATGGATCTAAAGGCATTGAGTGAACCACTGGGGTGATAGGTGCATTCCTGGTTATCCATCCCAAATTCTGTGCCATCTTGTCAAGCAGACTCTGCCTTCTCTCCATGTTTTGCTCAAAAATGCTCCACCAGCTGAAGCATCAACTATGTTTTTCACACTATCTGACAATCCCATGTAAAACCGCTGTCCCAACATCAGATCTGGGACACCATGGTGTGGACATACAACCAGCATCCCCTTAAAGCGTTCCCATGTTTCATGCAGTGTCTCCATTGGTCTCTGTTTAAAACTCAAAATTTCATCAATTTGTTGAGCAGTCTTGTTGGGTGGGTTGAACTTGTTGTGGAATTGTTTGACTAACTCCTCCCAAGTTGTTATGGAATTTATGGGGAGTGAGTTTAGCCAGGTCTGGGCAGCTCCTGTTACTGAGAATGGGAACAACAACAACTTGATTGTTTCCTGAGTTACATCGGGCTGCCTTTGGGTTTTGCATATTGAAAGGAAATTCTTCAAGTGCTGCTGAGGATCTTCGACTTGTGACCCCGAAAATAGTCCCTTGTTTTGCAACAAGTGCGGCATGTTATTCGTTATTTAGAATGATTCAGCCTGTATCTGCGGGACTACAATCTCTGTGGCCAGATTTTCAGCTGTGGGTTGTGCCAGTCATATAGAGCAGCCTCTGGCATAGGAGGTGCCGGTGGATTGTTTTCGTGATCTCCCATGTTCGGTTCGGATTGTTCAATTGTTTGTTGTTGTTTGCTTTTCCGGTTGGACCGATTCAAGGCCTTAAAAACTTTTTCGGGATCTGATAGAGCTTCGAATACTTCACCAGTTCTCGTTGAGTTTCTAGGCATGCACCTGTGCAACCAAGTCAGCAAACGTTAAAATTTCAATGTATAGATTGGGTATAGAGTAAACTGACTACAATAAGAATTTTTTTTATTCCTTTCTATTGTAACTAATAACACCGTTAGTTCCCCTGCAACGGCGCCAAAATTTGATCACGCCCAACTATGCCTTATAAAAGGACACACGGACGTTGCAAATACAATCTGGGTATTTATGCCCAGAGTCAAACCCACAGGGAATTAACCTATCAATTACTTTTGTTGGACTTACTAAATTCTACGGAATAAACTTCCTCAAACGTTGTAAATAACAGTTGAAGGTATTACTAATAACTAAGACTGAAAGTAAATAAACAGCTGAAAACTAACTATGCTTGAGTTGTAAACAATTATGAGAAGGTTCTAAGGTAGTGATTTCCCCTATTGATGGAATCCCTTCCGGTTATATTTCATATAGATTCACCAAAATATCTCTATCAATCATGAGCACTCCTTTTACCGTAAATCTCTCCCGAGTAATCACGATAATTAACTAGACGCACTCTCCCGAGATACACTAGCTGGCTTTGTTTATTACAGCTCACTTTAGATGGCACCCCAGGCTTGGTTATCCCTAATCCCGCCTTTAAACCCGCAGTTATAGATCCCTCTTATACTTTGGGAGTGGTGATGTTCAACAACTACCTAAATATGCACTCTCTCCCGAGTTATGCACACTAAATAGGCACAGTTAATTGAGGATCCTGTCAATTAACTATAACAAACACGTAGTTGAACAAATAGAGATTAAACTGGCAAACTATATTAATATAATCAAGAAGTTCATCCTTCAATAGGTTCCATCAAAACCCTAGACAAAGGAATTAGCTACTCATGACAAAATGAGAATAAACTACTAAATTATTCATAACGAGTAATTGCAAGAAAATAAAAGAGATAGAAAAACTCTAATGTTTGGTTGATCTTCTAACAATTGTTCTTGCCTCCAAAAGTAGTCTAAAACAAGCTTAGCCTCATTTTGGGCTAGTTTCTAAAGCTTATAAGGGTTTTACAAAAGTTTCCCCAAAATTACACTTTGACCCCCAGATTTTCTGATGCGTGAACAGTTCACCGCGGTCGCGGCCAACCGCGGTCGACCGCGGTGAAAGCTGACCTTTCTACCTCACTTCTTTAATCTGCCGCGGTTGCCCCGCGGTCCATCGCGGTCGCGGTGGAATTGTTGTCCAGGTCATTTTCTGATCCTTCGCGGGTACTTCTCGAGTGGGCGTTTTCTTCACATTATCGCCTCCAAAACACTCCATGTTGCTTCCTCACCTATAATATTCCCTGCGAAACAAAAGAACACTAGTTAGAGCATTTTGTTGGCGAATTACCTATAAAACAACAATAAAGTATGGTCATATTAAGGTGTAAATATCAACTATATAGCCTACTATCATGATGCCTCGGTTCTGGTTTTCTTCTTCACGATCGCGGCAAGTCGGTCGCGTATGCGAAGGGTTATGGGTCTTGGCAGTCGCTCTTCTTCGCGTTCGCAATGGAAATTTCATGTTCGCGAAGCAGCCAAGGTGCTAGGAGAAATTTTGCCTACGCGTCCGCGAGGTCCGGGCCACGTTCGTGATGGTTTGGGCATTTGCTTAATCGCATTCGCGAGGTTGTTGATACCCAATTTTTTCCCCAGAATATTTCTAAAATTGCATACATGCCTTCAAAATCATGCATCAATAGCAATTGGTATTTTTCCATAATTTTCTTATATTTTATTAATTTACCCAGAATTTTATTTCCAATAAATAATTACAAAATGGCATTACAAATGATTTCAAAAGCATCTCTTAATTTAATTTATTATTTTGGGTCCTATTAAGACCAAGTTATTTCATAATTAGCCAAATTGGCACCTTATTGCAATTATAGCCCAAGCATATAATTTTATACTATTTTTGACCGAAAATTAGTCAACTGTATTTTAAAATACTAAGTAATCATTTTTTATTATTTTCTGTGCATAAAATTCCTTTTTTATGATTATTATCTATTTTTGTAAATTGTTTTATTTAATTTAATTGGGTATTTAACAAATAGCCTAATTTTATTTCAATTATAACCTATTAAAACCAACCCAAATCACCTAATTACACCAGCCCAAAGATGAAAGACCCAAGCCCAATTCCTAAATCTACCCGACCCAATCTTCTTAAATCTTGACCGTTGATCAATTTTGATCAACGTTCCAGATTCGTTCTTACCTAATTAAGCCTAAACGACCTACCCCCCAGACCCTCATTCTCTCATCACTCTCCGCCGTAGCACCCTCTTATTCTCTCTCAAATTCTCTCTCAAGCTCTCTGCATAACCACGGCTCCTACTCGCCGGTCGTTGGCTCGCCGATATCTATGGTGGTTTCACCACCACCCCTAGCCTCCATGGCTCCCCCATGCCAGATTATTGCTACTCTAAGGTCCTCAAGGGACCAGCGGCTGTTCAAATCACACCTATGGTCTGATTCTGGCCGTTCTCAGGCCACCCTTGGCCGTCCGAGTAAGATCTTTATATTTTTCGGCTAGACCTATGGTTTCTAAGCCGGTCTCTCCTTATCTCTGGGTCATTTTTCTCGAAATCCTATGTGACGACCCGACCCGTCTTCACGTGAGTTACCGCCCCGTTTCCCCCATTTTCTATTTCTTTATGCTTCATTATCAGTGTTGGGTGTGAACGAGTTGATTTGGATTGGTTCTAGAAGGAAATGAGACACTTAGTCTCTTTAAGGAAGGTTTGTTTTGGAAAAAGTCAACCTGACGTTGACTTTTGTGTTAGAGGGCTCGGATATGAATTCCGATGATTCGGTTAGCTTCGGGGGATGATTTGTGACTTAGGAGTGTGATCGGAAGTAATTTTGGAGGTCCGGTGTAGAATTAGGCTTGAATTGGCGTAGTTAGTATTTTGGCGAATTCCGGTTGATAGGTGAGATTTTGATCCTAGGGTCGGAATGGAATTCCGAGAGTTGTTGTAGCTTCGTTATGTGATTTGGGATGTGTGTGCAAAATGTCAAGTTATTCGGTGGTGATTTAGTTGGGTTTTTGATCAAATGTGTGTTTCGGAAGTTTTAGAGGAACTTAGGCTTGAACCCGATGTAAATTTGATGATTTTGGTGTTAATTGATGTGTTTTGATGATTGGAACAAGTTTGAATAACGTTGTAGGATGCATTGGTATTTTTGATTGAGGTCTCGGGGGCCTCGGGGTGAGTTCGGATGGTTAAACGGAGAGTTTTGGAATTTTTGCATGTTGCTAAGTCTGCTTCAACTGGTGTTTTCGCTTCTGCAAAGCTTGGACCGCAGAAGCGGTCTCGCTTGTGCGAAGATTGGACCGCAGAAGCGGTGATGGGACCTGGATGTTGATTCCGCAGAACCATTTGGAGAAGCCACAGATGCGGGATTTAAGTCGCAGAAGCGGGTTTTTGGATTATGGGAATTTCCGCAGAAGCGGAAGGGGACCGCAGAAGCGGAAGTCGTAGAAGCGACATTTTTGACCGCAGAAGCGGTTTCTGCTGGACAGAAATATTTAATTCATCTTCGCAAAATTTTGAGAAAAATAACATATTTTACCTCGGACTTGGAGAGTTTTTGGGCGATTTTGAAGAGGGTTTCAAGGGCTTTGATCAGGTATGAACTCTTGGACATAAAAACATGATTTTATGGTGTAAATACATGGATTAGAGCTGAAAACTTAAGAAATTAAAGGTCAAAAATGGTGGTTTAGGGCTTGAACCTAAGAGAGCTTAAACTAGGGATTTGAGGGGCCAATGGACTCCGATTCTTGTGATTTTGATATGTATAGACTCGTGGCGCGATAAGGAATCCGTTGGTGTGGATGTTTTTGAGCTTCGAGAAGTGGGCCCAGAGCTCGGGTTTTGCTAAATTCGGGAATTTTGTTGTTTTTCGATTATTTTTGATTGGGTTTTGTTCTCTTGGCATATTGTGACGGATTAGTTGTGGTTTTGGATAGATTCGACGCGCGTGGAGGCCGAATTGAGGGGCAAAGGCGTCGCGAGCTAGAGATTTCGCCGGTTCGAGGTGAGTAATGATTGTAAATGATATTCTGAGGGTTTGAAACCCCGGACTGCACATCATAGTGCTATGTTGTGGTGACTTGCACGCCGAATAGCGAGCGTGGGGTAGAGCACCGTTGGGGATTATGACTTAGTCCATCCCAATTAAATGATTTTACCACGTATTTGATCGAAATCAGTTTGCTATCATCATTATTTGGGCTGAATGCCATATTTGGGATTCGTGCAAACTATTTGAACCCTTCGGGGATTGTTGTTGATAATTCCTCACTGATTTAATTATATATATTTGAACTCAGTCATGTTATTTCCTACTGTTTTCAAAACTCAGCCACGTTCACTCAGTTTTAATACTCAAATGATATTTAAATGATGTTTTGGGCTGAGAAACACTGTTTTATTGTTGCCCGAGTGGCTTATGTGATTTTGTTGACTGAGTAAGGCCGAGGGCCTGTATTGTGAGGATACTTATGGATTGGGCTGCGCAGCGCAGCAGTGTTATACTGTTATTGATATGAGGCAGAGGGCCTAGTTTGATGCCACGAGATGGCTTGATATTGCGCTTGGGCCGTTAGGGGCCCCTCCCGGAGTCTGCACACCCCCAGTGAGCGCCGTCGACGATAAACAGAGCGGGCTGCACGCTGCAGCGATATGTGGAGTGGGCTGCACGCCGCAGCGGTACCGGTACTGTTTGATGTGTTTACCTTATTTCATTGTCTGCCGTTATATGCTGTTTGTGCTACTTCTTGCAATATTTACCTGTTGCTCTGGTATTAACTGATAACCGAGTGTGGTGCCCAAGAGGCGGACTTCTGTGCTTATCTGCACTATTTGTTTTGTATTCAATTGCATGATTGTTGAAAAAATCATTTTCAAAAGAGGTTTTAAACTGAGCTAAGATATTTCTAAAGGTTTCACAGCTTCACTGCTTTCTCTCAAAGGGTTTTTCACTGTGCCTATATAGCATGATGGTTTGCTTTACGTGATTTCTTACTGCTCAGTTGTTATTTACCCTTAGTACTCACTGAGTTGGAGTACTCACTTTACTCCCTACACCTCGCGTGCAGATGCAGGTATTTGTTCACCAGGTAGCTGGTTTTGGCTGATCAGAAGCAAAGCTATAGGAGTAGCGAGGTGACTGCCAGCGTTCGCAGCACCATTTTTGTCTCTCTTTTGGTTCAATATTCCGGCTTTGTATATTTTAGGTCTTGTAGATGTATTTATACTCTGATAGATGCTCGTGACTTGTGACACCCCGGTTTGGGCTGTGTTTGGGTTTTATTCTGCACTTATTAAAGAGATCTTTTAATAGACCGTGGGTACTTAATCATATTAAAGCTGCTTATTAATGTTAACTATTCTAAAAAGATAAGTTGGATTAGTTGGCTGGCCTCGTCTTCACGAGAGGCGCCATCACGACCGGGTCCGGGTTTAGGGTCGTGACACCCTAATTCCCTCTCTTAACTCTTTAGATCTATAACAGATCTGAGAATATTTGAACTATTTTTCTGCTTGTTTTATGAAAACCTTTCGATTTTCAAAGCGTCGCTTCATTTTCCTTCATAACTAGGGTTTCTGAAACTTTCTTTAAGAACGATTTTGATTTCTAAGTGTTGTTCCCTGATCCCTGAGTGTTCCATCAGGTTATGTTAAGCTTTCCCTATAAACCTAACTAGTTATGTTGAAAACCCCTAATTTTTGGCTTTAGTCTTGGATTCTGAGTTCGTCTCTACTGTTTGTTCATTCGATTTTGTCTGTATGTTTGATTCTCATGAATATGCTTCGATTAATTAGAGTATTTTATGATTTTCACCCTAGTAATATCTTATTAAGGTTTCCGATTTGGTTCTCCATGTTTATACTCCATTTATTGGTTTATTCGTAGAAGTCTATACTATTTCCCTTAATGTTAGTGCTATTTTTCGATTTTTGAATCCTTGATTTACTATGTGATACTATTGTCACACCTCCTTTTTCTACTACACCCCCGGGAGGGGTATAATAAGGGAGTTATTTCCAACTTGAAGTGACAATCGAAACGGGATTATTTATTTATTAAATCAGAGTCGCCACTTGGGAGATTTATGGTGTCCCAAGTCACCGGTTTAAAATCCCGAATCGAGGAAGTTTGACTCTGTTTATATCTGCAAACCAGAAATCCGGGTAAGGAATTCTGTTAACCCGGGAGAAGGTGTTAGGCACTCCCGAGTTCCGTGGTTCTAGCACAGTCTCTTTGATAATACTTGGCTTATAAAAATTGTTTAGTTACTGATTTTAGAACCTATGTGCGTTTATTCCTTTCACCGCTTTTAATTGAGAAAAATATCTTGAAACGGGTTACGCGTACGTGTACCCGCTTGTTTGGCGCGTCAAAATCATGTCACGCGAACGTGTCCATAATTAATAACGCTTTATTATTATTAAGAAAGTTTGGGCCGAAGTTGCGCGAACGCATACTCCGATTTTGTTTTTAGAAGCGTAATTGTGTTACGCGGACGTATACACAATCACACTTGTATTTTAAAACGGCCCTAAAGGATATTCTACAAAATTTTAGACATTTTTAATATCTAGGTTATAAAGCTCATACGAGGGCCACGCAATTATCATTTTTGTTCAGCATGGCACACCCCGAAATATTATACTCAAAGGTTTCCACACTAACTCGTGAGGGTCGTGGACTATGAGTTATCTAATTATGACTCACCTCAAATTATTTGAAATGATCTAACTTGAATAAAGAGGAAGCCCAAAAGAACTCAAAAATGGCATGTTAAAACTAAAGCTTAAAATGAAATAAATAAACAATGGTCCATTTCCTTTTGGGTCTGAGCCCCATGACATATTGCAATTACAGAATTCACGAATCGAAATAATTTGGGCCAAATTCGACAATAGGCACAGTTCGTACATGTGGGGGCAGAAAAGTGGAGATTCAGGATCAGTCCTCTTGCGTTCAGGCCCAGTAGAGCCCAAATTGAAACATGGTATCATTAACAAAAGCGAGACGCAAGTTCGAATCCATATACCAAACAGAAGATTAACCTTTAGCATTTCACATTTTAAATCATCAAACAAATGGACAAAAGTGTGGGTCATGACCGCTGAAGCACTAAATAAAGACGCACTTTACTGTTTCATCTTTCAAAAGACAAACTAACTTTCCCAACTTGCTGAATAATCCTCCAAGGCTAGTTCCAACAGTTCGAGCCAAGAACATTTGGGACTAATTGGCCATTATAAAGCCATAATCCCAAAGACAGCTCTATTGAGCCTTAATCATTATGAACAGACACTAAACACTTGAAATGACCAAATAACACACCACTTAACTGAATCCAAAGCAACTCAAGTCACAATTTCAAGGAGACGATATTAACTACCTCTAATACAACTTTCATGAATCTGATATGCTAATAGATACCTGCTAGCACCTTATCCTTTATGGACTAAGTGCTGGGCTTAAAACCTGCTGATTTGGCCATAGTTAACCAAATCTCCAAGCAAAGGCCAACACTCAATAAAAAGACTTTCAGTAAATTTCAAATAAGCATAAAATTTAGCATGAACACTGACTATGCATGAACACACCCATTTGAAGCCTACTAGAGATAGTTATGAACCATATTTCAACACATGATGCTGATACATACTACAACAATGAAACCAGGTCATCTGATCTCTATCAATGAACAACAGGCATTAAAATATGAGGAATCAGGAAGGGTGAACTGAAAGTCTAACTTGTAAACCCATTACCATTTCTGCTAATAATTACAAACCACTTATGTAAATCTAAATTAGATAAAAGGTCATAGCAAATCAGAAAACAAACCAGAAAAACAAAGTGAAAGAATTCTCATGCTTCAACTCTTCAAATCAGTTCATTCCTCGAAATCTCATTTCTCAATTAACAGGGCTACAAAGGGGTGTACCTGGAAATTGAAAAGAAAGAAGCAGGATAATCAGAAACCCAACAGAAGTAACAGGACAGCAAAATCAGCAGACTATTTTGAAACCAGCAGATGAGATGCAACAGTCCAGATTTTAATTTCAAACTCAATGAGTCGACAGACCCCAAACCAGACTTGATTTGAACCCAACTTCAAGCCATTTCGACTCCAAATGAAGCAGCACAATTTTACAAGATCAAAACCTCAAAGCTCAGGCAGAATTCTAATGGAACAGTAAACTAGCAATCCTTTTTTTTTCGTTTGAGTTTTTCTGATTTTTTTTTATTGAGCTCTCTTTTCTCTCTTCAGGTCTGCCTTCACAGGCAAGAAAACATGCCTTTATAGACAAGGCAAGTAGGGCAGCTCTCAGATTCTCATCTTTACACTTACCCCTTTTTTAATTCTTTTTTAGCATAGAGATCCCTCATTTACTGACTTGGCGCCCAAGTTAAGCCTGAAATTTACTGAATGGCCCTTGCTAGAAGCTTCTAGGGATTTTCTCAGGCAGTTAGGGAAAGATTCCCTGAACTCTTATTCCTAATTACCCTTAGGCAGCCTGCTATTTACCTTCTACCCCTTCACTTGAGTCCCCTTTAGTTTTTAGATTGAAACTTAGACCCTAAACCTCTAAAAATATGACAAACAGGATTAATCAAACAACTAGGGCTTCAAACGGATCAAACTATGAACAATTCATAAAAAAATGCAGAAAATCAACTGGAAATCATATTGAAACATGAATCAAGCAAACAGCACTCACAGGATCATTTAACGAGTAATTCAAACAAACCTAAACCTAAATTAATCAACTCAGAGCATTCAAACTTTTTAACCACTAAAACAAAGCATAAAGGTCGAGATTCAACAGTTTGATTAACAGGAGAAACAGGCATAGAAATTAATTCAAAAATAGACTTTGCGCATGAACTTCAGATTAAAGGAAAAGGGTGAGGAAGAAGATGAACTAAAAGAAAAACTAGAGGTAGTGAAGAAGCATTTACCTTATTTGGACAGACTCAAAACAGACTTCGAACCATTGATTTCCGCCCCAAATAATGTTACCCGTTTTCTCTTAATAAGAGCAAGTAAATAGCATTATCGAGGGACGAATCGATAACACCTCGAATAACCTTCATGCAACAGGGTCCGAATCCTGAACCCTAGAACTAAAGTTCGAACAATTTGGGGTATTTTGGGGAGCAATTGAACATAGATTAATGGAGAGAAGGTGGTAAGGATTCAAGGGTGTGATTTTGGGGTTGATTGGGGCTGCGCCGCCACCGGAGGGAACGAGGGCGGCGTTAGGGTTTTGAAGATTCGAGAGGTTTGGGTGGGATTCGAGGGAAAAGGGGTGTGGATTTGGAAAGAGGAAGGTGAGGAGGTCATGTGGTGTAAATTTGGGGTGGTTTGGGGACTCGCTGCCAGCGGAGGCGATTTCCGGCAGGCGGTTCGCGGCGGCGGAAGGCAGCATTATGTCTCTGAGGTTTGAGGTGAGAGAGACGAGGCTTTGGGGGGGTAGGCCTGTTTGGACATTAATATATAGATGGACCCAGTCTTCAGGACCGTCCGATCAAGAAACCTCGACGGTCCTGATCATCTTAGACGAAACGACGTCGTTTCTAGGCTCCTGGGGCTGATGGCTTTGGGCCTGGTATTGGTGGGTCAGGGGGGAACGAATTGGGCCAGGTCTGAGGTAATTTAGTTGGGCTTGGGTGGAATTAATCTACAATGGCCCAAACTTGGATTTCTTTTATTTTCCTTTTCAATTTTCTTCCTTCTTTTTTTTCACTTTCAGAATTTGTTAAAGACAGAAATTAAAAACAAAAGTTAAAACCTGATTTAAATTCAAAACTAACCTATTGCTTTTCTTAAAAATAATTAGGTCCTAATTTAGAAGACAACTATGACAAATAAAAAAATAAAAAAACTAAAAGTTAAAAATGCAAAACAAGCCATTTTTGTGATTTTCTTTTTTATGAAAATAACCTAATTATTAATTATTTCTTAAAATGCACAACTAACTCCTAAATGCTCATGCAACACATTTTTTGTATTTTTCACTAATTAAAATGCACACACGAAAATGCAAACAATTAACAGAGAATGCCACAAAAATCCACAAAATTGCAAACATTGAAAGAAGTTATTTTGTTTTGAATTTCTGGGAGTAATTCACATAGGGAAAAAATCACGTGCTCACAGCTGCCCCTCTTTGCTCGTAAACACGAAGAGTTTTCGGGCAAAGATAAAGTGAGCGGATATGAGCGATTTTTGCCCGTTTAAATACTCCGTGTGAAGCATTTTTTGAAAGATTTGACCGCACCCTGCTTCCGAGGTTGCCTACATATCCTTGGCTGTAAAGGAATCAGGTCAGTGTAGTTCTGGAAGTTTTGGTAGCTGGGACTACCGGGAGCTGTGATTTCACTGTTGTTGCTGCTGCTGCTTACTGAACCTCCTTATTACACCATGTCAAAGATAAAAAGAAGCTAGACTAGACTATGATCTATGCTCTACAAAAATCCTATCCATATCTTCAAACTTGCCCTTGTGGTTCTTGTTGCCTTGTTGACTTGTATTCTCCCGATGATACCCCTTTGTTGCCGCCTTGAATTGTGACCTGAGATGTTTGCCCTTTTTCTAGGTGATGCCTGACTGCTGAACTTGAATGTATTCCATGCTCTCCAGGCGGGCTCCTGACTGCTAAACTTGAAATGTATTCCCATGCTCTCCAGGCGGGCTCTTGACTGCTGACTTGAAATGTATTCCTCTGTTCTTCAGGCGGGCTCCTGACTGCTGACTTGAAATGTATTTCCTGTTCTCCAGGTGGGCTCCTGACTTCAACAAAACAGATAAAACAAAGAAAATTTTCTGCCCCATTTTGGTGGCTGGGTACATACGTAAGTGTAAAACGAACCACATTACCAAATATCAATAGAACTTGAAAGCTAAAACTTGAATTGTACTTCCTGTTTTCCAGGCGGGCTCCTGACTGCTGACTTGAATGTATTCCTCTGTTCTTCAGGCGGGCTCCTGGCTGCTGACTTGAAATGTATTCCTCTGTTCTTCAGGCGGGCTCCTGACTGCAACAAAAATAGACAAAACAAAGAAAATTTTCTACCCCAGTTTGGTGGCTGGGCATCATATTACCAGACATTAATAAGAATTTGAAAGCTAAAACTTGGATTGTACTCCCTCTGTTCTTCAGGCGGGCTCCTGGCTGCTAAAACTTTAAATGTATTCCTCTGTTCTTCAGGCGGGCTCCTGACTGCTGACTTGAAATGTATTCCTCTGTTCTTCAGGCGGGCTCCTGACTGCTGACTTGAAATGTATTCCTCTGTTCTTCAGGCGGGCTCCTGACTGCTGACTTGAAATGTATTCCTCTGTTCTTCAGGCGGGCTCCTGACTGCTAACTTGAAATGTATTCCTCTGTTCTTCAGGCGGGCTCCTGACTGCTGACTTGAAATGTATTCCTCCGTTCTTCAGGCGGGCTCCTGACTTCAACAAAAATAGACAAAACAAAGACAATTTTCTGCCCCAGTTTGGTAGCTGGGCACATAGGTGAGTGTTAAACTGAATCATTCTACCAACTAATATTAGGAATTTGAAAGCTAAGTCCTATTATCCAGGGAGCTCCTGACAACTCTTAATTGAAAGACAATTTTAAACATAAGTTATATCTTCTATAGGTATTACTTCCGCTAAGTCCTATTATCTAAGAGAGTCTTAAAACTACATCCTATTATCCAGGAAGGTCCTGACAACTCCTAATTAAACAACAATTTTAAAATCTAAGTTATATCTTCTAAAGGTATTATTTTTGCTACATCTTGTTATCTAACAGCAATCTTAAAGCTAGGTCCCATTATTCAGGGGGGTCCTGACAACTCCTAATTGAATCCTATCTTAAACATGCAAACTTTGAAACCAACTTACATTCCTTTATGCTAAACTATGCTATTCATGATTGTTTTGAAATTTAACTAAGACACATTTCCAGGAGGGTCCTGAAAGTTTACGATCAAACCTGTTTCGTGCTTGCTCTTCCCCTACGGAGAGTTCCTCCGAAACAAACGGAATTTTCTGCCCCTGTTTCAATCAAAGAAAAATCTTGTCAGTTTAACAATATGGTGGTTGGTTTGTGGCCTTGACTTTGAGGGCGATTGCTCCTTCACTTCCCATGATAACTTTGATTTCCACTCGAAGATCTTGCTTGTTTATTGACTAACCACTTTCTCTGTTACCCGTATCACTGAGAATACCTTTTCTCCGTTTAGACCCAATATCCTCTATTTGTTGCATTGCTCATGAACTGGCATCTACCCAACCTTTGTGTCTTACATGAATCCCAAAGCACGTCCATTGCCCCCACTCCGTGTGTATGTTGTTCTTTCTTGACTTGAACCAATGGCCTTGGCCTTGAGGTTTGTTGCTCCTTCACTTGCCATGACAACTGATTTCCATTCGAAGACCTGGCTCGTTTCTTGACTAACCACTTCCTTTGTCAATCTTATCATAGGAAATACCTTTGATTTGTTCACCCTAACCCTTCATCTGTTGCATTGTTCATGAATTGATATATACCAAGCCTTTGTATTTCACAAGGATCCCAAAGCATGTTGACTGTTACCAACTCAGTGTCCTTGTTGTTCTTTCCTGACTTATGACGCTTTGATGTGCTAGCCAGATACCGTTTTGTGCAATTGGAAAGCTGGTGGCAAATTTTGAAGTCATTTCTTACTTGTTCTGACCATACAGACTTAGGAAGAGGAAGTAAACAAGACACAAGGAACAGAGTAGAGGACAATGGAAAGAGATGATTCCTAACAAGAAAGGTACAAAGTAGAAACCTATCGGATGTGGATACCAACTCTAATGACCATGACATGCACCTGTGGCCTATTCTGTTAAGCAAGTCTGATGTCCAACTCTTGTTATCCTTCAACCATAAAACTGGACTTCGATGCTCTGTCGTTAGTCATCTTTCACAATCTTCGTCTGGTGATTTCCTATATGATCCTCAATCCTTATTTGACTTGTAGTGCCTGAAGGGTTTTCACCATCAAGCCTCTCTCATTTTGTTCTTTTTCTCAACTTACAGTCGCCTCAAGGTGATCGTGAAGGTTTCCACCATTAAGCCTCTCTCATTTTTTGATTTCTCTCAGCTCCCGTCGCCTTACGGTGCCCGTGAGGGTTTTCACCAATAAGACTCTCTCATTTTCCTTATTTTTTCTGCTTGGATCGGAGTGTTGCCCCTGATATGAATCACCTCTATTTGCTCGACTTGGCATTTCTCGAAGACTGGTCAAAAGGTCTTTCTTTGGACCGTAACGTGGGCTTTTGGATGGGGTTAGAAAGAAAGGGTATAAAAGGCTCAAAACCATTCAAATGTGTTAAAATTACAACTTTCGGAATCAAATCTCTTGCACAACCACAACTTCTGCCCCAGTTTCTTTTCTTGGGGATTTTTGGATTTTTATTTTGATGAGACCGAACCGTGAGGCTGCCTATGTATCCTTAAAAGGAATCAGGTCGAACGTAGTTCATGTGACTACTTTTGTTGTTGCTGTTTTTCTTTTCTTCTTTTTTTTTTCTTTTTCTTTCTTTTCTCTTTTGTTGTTTTGTTGTTTTTCTTTTCTTTTTCTTCTTTTTTCCTTTTTTTTTCTTTTCTTCTTCCTTTTTCTTCTCTCTCTTTTCATTCTTTTTCTTTTCTCTTTTTCTTTTATTTATCTTTCACGCTTGTGTTTTTTGATCTTTGCTACTGATTCCGAAAGAGGGGTATGAAAGAAAATAAATAAGGCTCAATGGGGGTAACAAAGGATAAAGTGTTTAGATATCAGAACAAAATGCCTTCGTCATTCCAATCTTCAAAACATACCAAGTACAACAGCACAATCAAACAGACCAAGGAAAACATTTATAACATCTTTTGATTGTACCAGACTTGATAACCATATCCACACATTCGCCTTCTACATCTGTTGAATGCAAAGCACCATTGGACAACACTCTCACTTCTCCTTGCCACGAACGGCCCCTTTCAATTTGGGCAAACTTGCCTTTAGCTTCAACCTGATGCGGCATGATACATTTCCCTAGGGTTTCTTTATGTTTTATCTTCCCCAGTTTCACATGGTTTGGGCTTCAAATGATCTCAAAATGTCCAAATCTGTTCTTATTTACCTCAAGTGCCCCTATCATCTTCCAAATTGCTTCATGATTGAACCAACCTTTAAGATCAGGCCTAGAATTATGCGTGCATGTCATGTCACTAGAACTAGCATGAAAAGAACTTGTAAAAGGAAAAGAGAACTAAACAAAAATGACTAGAAATGGCAGAAAACATAGAATTGCATTAAACAGACGGTGACAGGGTTTGAACAGCAAAACAAGCAAAATCACCTGGCGTACAACCCTAAAACAAACCTAGATAACACTAAAGGAGATACTACAACTAAAGCAACTAGACAAAATAAAAGGATAGAAGGGTTTGAGTCACAAGACAATATCCGGGTTACAACCCTGAAATAACCCGGACAACAGAAATGACAACAAACTAAGCCACCAAAGCTCCTCTCCGGCTGACCAAGAAATGGAGCGTCTTTCCAATTACCAAGCACGGTATCTTAGCCACTGAATTCTGCATCAACAATACTAGGACCTTCACAAGTCTTCATTTCATTGTTCTTAACAAATTGCTTTTGGGCTCCTTTTGCCGGCTCGTTTCTCGTTCTTAAGATCAACATCTGATAGTGCTGAAAGCTTGGGAGCCCTTGGACCTCCGAGGCTCCCAGAAGAATTCTCACATTCCTTTTCAAAATAAATCATGCCCACCATATGCGTCTCATTGTGCACAGGTGATGGACTTTGGCTAACGTTTGCTGCATCCGGATTTTGTACGACAATGTCGCCTGCATTGATAAGCTACTGAATTGCTTTCTTCAGATTCCAACACTTCTCTATGTCATGCCCCGGGGCATCTGAGCAATATGCGCACCTTTGAGAAAAATCAAACTTCTTTGACAGAGGGTTTGGCATTTTTATCTGGATCGGCTTCAACATGTCCAATTGCTTCAACCTTTGGAACAAACTGGCATATGATTCTCCAATAGGGGTGAAAGCCTTTTCTTTTTTCAGCAGCCTCTCGTTCTTAAACACTTGATTGGGCCGGAAACCTGATCCAGAAAGTTTTCGGTATGCTCGTGGGGGTGGATAGGCATTTTGTGGAGCTGGGTACGGGGAAAGTGATGTACGATTTTGGGAGTTCTGTGGAGAGAAGTAGCATTGGGGAGGATCATCTGGTACACAAAGATATCCACGGGGACGATGTCGAAGCTGGAAGTGTCGACCAGGAAAGCCCATCGGATCATCTTTTCGGTTTCTCTTTCTTTTACCCAAGCTTACTGGGATGTTCTGAATGTCTTTCGAACAACTCACGATTTTGCCTGACTTGATTCCTTCTTCTACTAGCTCCCCCTTTTTTAACATATCATTGAAAGGCTTTCCCAAGGCCGGGATCAAATGACTGAAGTAGGTAGGTCCCTGGGCTTGTAGGAAAAGCTCAACCATTTCTTCTTCACCAATCGGGGAACTGACTCGAGCAGCTTGCTGTCTCCATCTGAGCCCAAACTCCCTAAAGCTTTCTTCCGGCTTCTTTTCCATTTTAGATAGGGACGAGCGGTCTGGGGTAACGCCAGATTTGTATTGAAAGCGTCGCACAAAATCTTGAGCCAGGTCGCCCAATGTATGCCACTTACCAACATCTTGACGAGTATGCCAGTCCAAAGCTACCCCAGTCAGGCTCTCACTGAAATATGCCATCATCAAGTCATCTTTCTCTCTAACAATTCTCATTTCACTGCAATAGACCCTCAGGTGGGCCACCAGATCTCCACACCCATCATACAAGTTGAATTTTGGCACTTTGAACCCCGCAGGCAGGCGAAGGTCAGGGGACACAGACAGTTCTTTGCAAGCCATGCTACCCTGGTCTCCCATTCTCTGCTTGTTCTTCAAGGATTGTTCTATGCCTTTCAGCCTCCTGGGTATCCCATCTTTCCCTTCTCTTCCTGTGAACCCTTCATTTTCAACATGAGGCTCATCCCGCAGGCCCTGTTTGTATGAGTAGGGAGCCTTGTGGGCAACCTCTGAGGGGTAATATTGGGCATCATGAGCTTGGAGATAAGCGGGTGGATCTGGAGAGAATGGAGGATCGTCTGGCATTGTGTCCGGAGCTTGGGTAAGGGTGGCATCTAGGAAGCTAGGTGGTGGCGGGGGTGGTTCCCTCCCATTCATCCAAGCCTGATACATGTCCATCATGTGTTGTCTTAACATCCTTGCCTCATCAGCCAAACCAGTGTTCTGTTCCACTAACTGCTTTCGGGCACCGGTATCAACCAATCCAATTTTGTTGTTGTCTGCTATTGCCTTTTGACTTTATGTTGTAGAGAGGAGTTACCACTTTAAAACCACAAACCAACGACCCTTCTGCTATGAATATAACAAAATGAAGCCATCATGTTAGCGTTAGGGCATTAAACATAGGATAATCTCACTTTACGTGCAATGCACCTAGCCACAGTTATTGGTTCTAAAATGACTTCGAGGGTACCAAGGTTAGTTGGCATCATCCCAATTTGTCCATTTGAATCTTCTCTTTTCTTTTCTTTCCTCGCCCTTCTTTAGCTCGCTCATTTTCTTTCCCTTTTTCTTTCTGATTATCGCTCTTTTTCTTCCTTCTTATTTCTCACCTCCCACAATTTCACCATCTCTTTCTTTCTTTGTCTTTCTTTTTTCTTTTTTCTTTTTTTTTCTTTTCCTTTTAATAATAAAAAATGATTCGATCGAACCCTATGTAGGTTGCCTACGTATCATGACCCCGCATGAATCAGATCTTTGCGTAGTTCTGGAAGATCGGGAATAAAGTAAACAAACTGACATTCTCTCTTTTTTTCTTTTTTTTACCTTGATGACTACTCTGATGAGAAAAGAGAAATAAAAGATGCAAAACCCTTTTTTTTGAATTTTCTAGACTTAATGTTCTATAACCTATTCTAAACTCAAACTTAACGAGCATATATTTTTTCTCTTTTTTGAAACAAACACTCTATGGGAATTTATTAAGGAAAAATCCTACAAGAGAAAAATATTTTTTGATTCTTTTTTCTCTGAAATGAAGTCCAAACAATAAACCAAAGAAAAACACTTCGAATTTTCGCAAGATTTCGAAACAAGCAATGAAAAAGATAAAATAAAATATTTTTGGATTTCAATTTTGATTGCCTAAAGAAGAAATTCTGATGATAAACAAAAATAAAGTATATTTTTTTTCTCTATGTACAATATCCTAAAGTTCTAATGAAAAACTCTTTTTTTTTCATTTTTCACTAATTTCCCGAAGAAACACCTCAAAAGAAAATCTTTTTGGATTTTTGAGATTAACTTGAAGAACACTTTTAACAAGGTACTAAAAGAAATTTTGTTTTTGAATTTTTGGTCCTAATATAGTAAAGAAAATATAAAAATAATTTTTATTTTAAGTCCTAGATATTAATTGCCTAAAAGAAAAACCACCTCAAAAATATTTTTTTTTTCATTTCTACAATTAGTATTCCAAAGAAAATTCCTAACGGAAATGTAAAATGCAATTCTTTTTTTTTTTTGGATTTTTGATTTATTACACACCTTTTCAAATGCAAAATAGAAAGTACAATAATAATAATAAAACTCGACATTACTATTCAAAACTAAAAGGTAAAAGACGGCATAAAATAAATAATAAAAAAAACAGACTCAAGACACAAAAAGAAAAGAAAATCTTCTTTTAATCCACTTTTGAATGAGCGGCCCTCACTAGATGTCCTAGACTCTGTCATGCTCCAACTCCGTTAAGTAAATCCACACCTGTATGAGAAAATTAAAACCAACACTATGTGAGACGATAATATTCCCTACTAGACACATGCAAGACATGATTGAGGCTATTTTTACAAAATGGCTTATTTGGCCAAAAGGTGGCTAGAAGTGCAAAATTTGGCTAAGACCCTGCAACGCCAAAAACCTAAGATTTACTAGGAAGACCGGACCCTATGTGGGTTGCCTACGTATCACGCCCCGAAAGACGAGAATCAGGTATGTGTAGTTCGGGCAGATTGGATACGGTTGAGAATTAAAAAACAAATAATTTAGAGAAAACATATTTTTTGCTTTTCCCGAAAAATGATGAAACATGCAAAATCTTTTTGGATTTTCTTTCTTCTTTTTTTCATTTGATTTTTGATTTTTCGAAAAATGATGCAAAAGTGCAAAATCTTTTTGAATTTTTCATTTTTCTTTTTTTTCCTCTCTTCCTTAACAAAAATGTGACAGAAAACATAATTGGGCCCCACTTACTTTATCTTCACACTTCACTCTCTTTTTTTCATTTTTTTTCATTTTTCACTATTCTTTCACTTTTTTGCATTTGCCCTCAGCTATCCTTGGTCCGCCAAATGACCCTTTTACCCTTGAATAAATGCAACATGTAGCACATAGGATGCATCAAGATGGTCTGTTATTTTGGGTACACCTGTCCTAGACGGACCCAACCCCTGTGTTGAGTCCCCTAAGTCAAATGCACGTGATGCAAACAAGCGCTCCTACTAGGGATCCGGCATGAAGCTGCGTTTTTCTAGGTTTAAATCCTGGGGTTTTGGTCTAGACTTGGGGTACCCGAGCGGACAACTGGGGCCGAGGAGGGGGCGACGTACCGGGAGCACTAAAGTCTGCTCGGCCTTGTCGCTTGCCCAGCCTCGCTCTATTTGGTATAATTTCTACAGAAAAAGCGGGCTACGCAAACGTATGCACCATTTTCAGAAGACTCAGAAGGAGTGGCGTAAGAAGACAATTATATACAATTCAACAATATTAAAGTCGTAAACAGATAGCATTTAGCACAAAAAGGTTCACAGAATACAGTAATATCAATGATAAATAAAGCCAAGTAAAATCATGAAACAAGCTCGAATTCTTGAACCCTGAACCAGAGATTATGGGTTCTTGTTCCCCAGCAGAGTCGTCAGAGCTCTCACACCTCCTTTTTCTACTACACCCCTGGGAGGGGTATAATAAGGGAGTTATTTCCAACTTGAAGTGAGAATCGAAACGGGATTATTTATTTATTAAATCAGAGTCTCCACTTGGGAGATTTATGGTGTCCCAAGTCACCGGTTTAAAATTCCGAATCGAGGAACGTTGACTCTGTTCATATCTGCGAACCAGAAATCCAGGTAAGGAATTCTGTTAACCCGGGAGACGGTGTTAGGCACTCCCGAGTTTCGTGGTTCTAGCACAGTCGCTTTGATTATACTTGGCTTATAAAAATTGTTTAGTTACTGATTTTAGAACCTATGTGCGTTTATTCCTTTCACCGCTTTTAATTGAGAAAAATATCTTGAAACGGGTTACGCGTACGTGTACCCGCTTGTTTGGCGCGTCAAAAATCATGTCACGTGAACGTGTCCATAACTAATAACGCTTTATTATTATTAAGAAAGTTTGGGCCGAAGTTGCGCGAACGCATACTCCGGTTTTATTTTTAGAAGCGTAATTGTGTTACGCGGACGTATACACAATCACACTTGTATTTTAAATCGGCCCTAAAGGATATTCTACGAAATATTAGTCATTTTTAATATCTAGGTTATAAAGCTCATACGAGGGCCACACAATTGTCATTTATGTTCGGCATGGCACACCCTGAAATATTCTACTCAAAGGTTTCTACACTAACTCGTGAGGGTCGTGGACTATGAGTTATCTAATTATGGCTCACCTCAAATTATTTGAAATGATCTAACTTGAATAAAGAGGAAGCCCAAAAGAACTCAAAAATGGCGTGTTAAAACTAAAGCTTAAAATGAAATAAATAAACAATGGTCCATTTCCCTTTGGGTCTGAGCCCCATGACATATTGCAATTACAGAATTCACGAACCGAAATAATTTGGGCCAAATTCGACAATAGGCCCAGTTCGTACATGTGGGGGCAGAAAAGTGGAGATTCAGGATCAGCCCTCTTGCGTTCAGGCCCAGTAGAGCCCAAATTGAAACATGGTATCATTAACAAAAGCGAGACGCAAGTTCGAATCCATATACCAAACAGAAGATTAACCTTTAGCATTTCACATTTTAAATCATCAAACAAATGGACAAAACTGTGGGTCATGACCGCTGAAGCACTAAATAAAGACGCACTTTACTGTTTCATCTTTCAAAAGACAAACTAACTTTCCCAACTTGCTGAATAATCCTCCAAGGCTAGTTCCAACAGTTCGATCCAAGAACATTTGGGACTAATTGGCCATTATAAATCCATAATCCCAAAGACAGCTCTATTGAGCCTTAATCATTATGAACAGACATTAAACACTTGAAATGACCAAATAAAACACCACTTAACTGAATCCAAAGCAAATCAAGTCACAATTTCAAGGAGACGATATTAACTACCTCTAATACAACTTTCATGAATCTGATATGCTAATAGATACCTGCTAGCACCTTATCCTTTATGGACTAAGTGCTGGGCTTAAAACCTGCTGATTTGGCCCACAGTTAACCAAATCCCCAAGCAAACTTTTTAACCACTAAAACAAAGCATAAAGGTCGAGATTCAACAGCTTGATTAACAGGAGAAACAGGCATAGAAATTAATTCAAAAATAGACTCTGCGCATGAACTTCAGATTAAAGGAAAAGGGTGAGGAAGAAGATGAACTGAAAGAAAAACTAGAGGAAGTGAAGAAGCATTTACCTTATTTGGACAGACTCAAAACAGACTTCGAACCATTGATTTCCGCCCCTAATAATGTCACCTGCTTGCTCTTAATAAGAGCAAGTAAATAGCATTATCGAGGGACGAATCAATAACACCTCGAATAACCTTCATGCAACAGGGTCCGGATCCTGAACCCTAGATTTAAAGTTCGAACAAATTTGGGGTCTTTTGGGGAGCAATTGAACATAGATTAATGGAGAGAAGGTGGTAAGGATTCAAGGGTGTGATTTTGGGGTTGATTGGGGCTGCGCCGCCACCGGAGGGAACGAGGGCGGCGTTAAGGTTTCGAAGATTCGAGAGGTTTGGGTGGGATTCGAGGGAAAAGGGGTGTGGATTTGGAAAGAGGAAGGTGAGGAGGTCATGTGGTGTGAATTTGTGGTGGTTTGGGGACTCGCCGCCGGCGGAGGCGATTTCCGGTCGGCGGTTCGCGGCGGCGGACGACGGTGTTATGTCTCTGAGGTTTGAGGTGAGAGAGACGAGGCTTTGGGGGGGGGGGGGTAGGCCTGTTTGGACATTAATATATTAATGGACCCAGGCTTCAGGACCGTCTAATCAAGAAACCTCGACGGTCCTGATCATCTTAGACGAAACGACGTCGTTCTAGGCTCCTGGGGCTGATGGCTTTGGGCTTGGTATTGGCGGGTCAGGGGGGGACGAATTGGGCCAGGTCTGAGGTAATTTAGTTGGGCTTGGGTGGAATTAATCTACAATGGCCCAAACTTGGATTTCTTTTATTTTCCTTTTTCAATTTTCTTCCTTCTTTTTTTTCACTTTCAAAATTTGTTAAAGACAGAAATTAAAAACAAAAGTTAAACCTAATTTAAATTCAAAACTAACCTATTGCTTTTCTTAAAAATTAATTAGGTCCTAATTTAGAAGACAACTATGACAAATAAAAAAAAACAAAAAAACTAAAAGTTAAAAATGCAAAACGAGCCATTTTTTGTGATTTTCTTTTTTATGAAAATAACCTAATTATTAATTATTTCTTAAAATGCACAACTAACTCCTAAATGCTCATGCAACATATTTTTTGTATTTTTCACTAATTAAAATGCACACACGAAAATGCAAACAATTAACAGAGAATGCCACAAAAATCCACAAAATTGCAAACACTGAAAGAAGTTATTTTGTTTTGAATTTCTGGGAGTAATTAACATAGGGCAAAAATCACGTGCTCACAACCATTATACCGATTTTCGTCAATTCTTTTCCTGTTTTCATAACCCTTAAATTATTTTTTACCTTATTATGTGGTTGACTGTATTATTAATTGATTCCTACTGCTATTTCCTTAATTAGACACTTATGTATCTATCCCTAATTACATATTCTGTACCTATGTTGTTTGAATCCTTTCCTTATTTGTTGCCTGCTTTCTACCGTTGGTAAAATTACTCCCTTAATTAAGGGAGACTTGGCTGATTTTCGTTCTTAATTGATTTTGTAGTTCTATAATTGTTGAACAATTGATTCTTGCCTTATTTACCTAGCTTTCAAACTATTATATATACTCTCTTCTCTTTTCGTTACACACACGAACTCACATTAGTTCACATCTCTCATACACTCAAAAGCTCTTCTGCTTTCTTTTATTACTTACTATTGTTACTAAATTAGTCGGCTGCAAGCAAAGACTAATTATTACACTCTCCTGTTCTTCACCTCATGTTTACTCTCTTTACTAGTATGTTCTGATTTTAAATTCAAGCTCACAAACCAATGTGTTTCGTACTGCTTCAGTTTATCATATTCCTAATCTATTTCTATCTATTGTTTTGTTGTTCAACATGTAATTGACCTATTGCTTCACCTAGCTTGTTAGCTATGTCCTACCCCTTCTAGGATCATTATGTCTTATGAACTTGTAGTTTTTCTAAATTTGACTCTACCCTATTTTGAATATTGGTTTACTTGCTATGTAGTCTCTAGTATGAACCTTTCTTTGCAAAGCAATTTTTTGTTACCCTATGTTGTCTGATTCTATGTTGGTTCTGAAATTCTTACCGTGTTAGTCATTAGCTATCCCTAATCCCATGAACCCCCTAAAGCACCTATGATTCTATAATTATGTTCTAATTAGCACCCCTGAACCCATGTCTTACTGTTTGCACTATCAGCTCCCCTCTTGATTGCAAAAACTTCTGTTTACGTGTATTATGTGTTCCCAGCCCCAGTTACGCTTGTGTGAAGGGTTGTTATTTGAGTGTTTCTAAACCTTTTTTGCCTCTATGTTTGATCTGTTGTTTGTGTGATTACACAACTTTTGTCAAAAATTGTTCTACGGAACAATTCTCCTATTTTATAAAACTGCTTCAACTGAGTCTTTTTCAAATACTGCTTTCTTATTAAAACCTTTTCAAAAACTATGTCAAGCACTCTCACTCTACTCTTAGACCACTAAGTTCTGCCCCTTCTGTGTGAGCCTTGCCTTGGGACCCTTGAGCTCCCTCTGAACTTGGACACACAAAGTTGGCCTTTCACACGTGCACTTACTCTGNAACTTAGACACACAAAAGTTGCCGTTTCCACACTGCACTTACTCTGTCTTGGCTATGAAATCTGGGTGTGAGCACTGCCCGGGATCCCTTGAGGTCCTTAGGGAACTCTGACACACCCGGATATGAGAAAGACTATGAAACAATCTTGGCATTTGAGGTTCTGGAAATCTGGGCCCGTTTTCAGGCTCTCTATAGTGTAACTTCTTATTTTCTTTTTCTACTTATGTAATTCATTTCAATATTGATCTGTAATAATTTGTTGTAAACGAATATTGGGGTTGGCTAGTGAAAAGGGGAGGGTAGTTATATATGTTACTAACATCAATGGGTAGAACCACGCCTTAGGTTTACATTTCCTATATGCGCATTAGAATCCATGTCTAAGACCAACACATTCAAAGCATGTCATGCATTAGATATCATGTTCTTAGGTTAACTATTTCAGCATCTCATTTGACATTGTTTTATCACTTAGAAATCCTGCTTTAGGCTAAATAACAACATTAACATAAAATTGTTGCTCCTGCACATCCTGAAATTATGCTATAACTTTCTGGGCATTTAGAAATCATGCTTTACGAATTCTGCATATCCTGAAATCATTCTGCATTTTTATATGTGCATGTTAGATACCTTGTTTTAGGATCTCGCTCAGTCACACCTAGTTAAACTACTGATGCATGAAAAGGACATAAAACAATCTCACGTTTGATTATCCTATTTAAGTGAAACTGGTCATAATCCTTGTATATCTTTGCAAGATTTAGAACAGCATGCTTTAGGTAAAATAACTTCTAAAGTGTTTTAATAATTCTGGTAACTGTTGTGCGTTATCCTACGCCTAGGCAAGCCTTAGTAATCAACCTCTATTAAACTGGAAATTGTTCTTTGTGTTTACTGCTTAATGGTTAACAAGCTTAAAATCAGTAGGCAAGCCGATTAGGACTTCCTCTCTGAGTTATGTAATAAATCTGACTCTGCTACCATGCTTAGGATCTGAATTTAGACCTTAATTGTGTATGAGTCATGCTATTTGTGTGTACTATGTGTGGAGGTATATCTGAGCCTTTTATTTGTCTTCCATGCTCCCCTTTAATTGAAGTCCTATCTGTTTATTATTTGTCGCTTTAGTATTTTACCTTTAAACTTGAGGGTCTGCCTAGAACCCCCTTTTTATAGGATAGGAGTCCTAAATTCCTCCGGGGCTGATAGGAAGGGACGGGTAACAGCATGCAATAGGGGTCGAGACCAACACTCGCTTTAATTACCTTCATGGGGCGGGAAAGGGTAGATATGGATATGATGACCGGTGCGTTAATGCCACGCGTAGCCCCTTTCCAAGGAGTGATTACCGGGCATTGCATTTATGTGATCCATATTATAAACAAAGCTAGGATACCCCTTTACATTCATAAATATGCTTAGATTGTAATTCTTTTCAAAATCTAGCTTTTCATTAACAGTTTTTCAAACATCTGTGTACTTAAAATTTAAATCCCCTATTATTTGAGCCATACTTGTTTATTTGTTAAATTGTACAAATCCACAAAAGCTGTTTGGCCGGGAACTACACTGGTGGATCCTGAGGGGTGCCTAACACCTTCCCCTTAGGATAATTTCAAGCCCTTACCCTGTCTCTGGTTACCAAACATAGTTATAAATGAACTCTATAGGTGCCCTAACGCACCTTAAATCGTTAGGTGGTGACTCTTCGAAAAATGCAAACCCCTTTCCCAAAAGGAACGAGTTGTCTCAACCAAAAATGTCATAAACCCGATTTCGTGAGAAAAAAGGGGCGCGACAGAGGTGAAGGACGCAAGCGCAAAGGCCTTTTTCTGGGCAGATCAACTTTGGTCTTCGTGAACGCAATAAGGGTCCCACGTTCGCGATGCACAGTACTTGAGCAGATTGTATAGTACTCTATTTCGAGGGTTTGGTCCATTTTAACATATTTTGAGTTGTGGAGCTCGATTTTGGGAGAATTGGGAGGGGATTTTCACAATTTGGATTGGGGTAAGTGTTTTGACTCGGATTTGTCGATTACTCATGATTCCATCTTTATTTTTATTATTTAATTGGTGATTTGAATTGGAGAAATTGGGGATTTGAAGGTTGATTTGAGGTCAGAATTGGATGATTTTGGTATGGTTGGACTCGTAATCGAATAGGTGTTCAGAATTTGTGAATTTTATCAAGTTCCATGGGGTGGGCCCGAGTTTGACTTTTTAGGTTGACTTTTTGATTTTTGTTAAAGATCTTAGCTTTCTCATTTGGAATCAATTCTTGTGGCTTTTATTGATTATATTGAGTTGATTTGGCTAGACTCGGGTCGTCCGGAGATTGATACACGCTGGAAAGGCTTGTTAGAGGATTAATTGAGGTAAGTATCTTATCTATACTTGGTTGAGGCATTAGTTGGCTGAATTATTTGTGATAGCTACGTGTTATGGGTATGCATATATGTGTGGTTTGAGCCAACGTGCGGGCACCAAGGTATTCATTCATGCTCAGGTTAGTGCTTAGGCTATGATATGCCTAGAATTGACTGTTAAGCTTTAAACTATGAGGTTTCTCTTATTTGTAACCTTGTTGTGAACTATATGAGCCATGATTGAGGTTACATAGCGGCTAATTTCCTAAATGAACTTGATATATGCTACTTCTGCGATAAAATTGCCAATTTGATCTATAATAGCACACTTTGCACATGCCTACACTTTAGCTTGTCATTTATACCAGTCCAAGATCATGAGATCTGCTATTCATCCATCATATACATGTATTCTTGTATATTTGCTTCTATGTGATATGATTTGTCCTGGATGCCTGTGACCACGCCGGGCAGACTGTGTTGTTATGCCTGTGACTATGCCTAGCGGATTATGTTGTTATGCCTGTGACCACGCCGGTCTGATTGTATTGTTATACATGTGACTACGGCGGGTGGATTGTGTTGTTATGCCTGTGACCACGCCGGGCGGATTGCACTGGTATGCCTGTGACCATACCGGGCAGATATGATATTGAGCCTTTGACCAAGTCGGGCTGGTAACACGTTGAATTCACCGTGCTTGCATGTGGATATGGATCCATCCCCCTAGGGTCACCTCTCATGTTTCTCTCTTGATGGTTACATGCGGATATTGAGGAAATTGATTAGTAGTTTGGTATGGATATGGAAAGGTTGAGGAAAATCTGGCCAGTATGTGTTTTGGATTTGTATTTTATCTTTACTTGCAATTTCCATGGTTAGTTACCTGACTTATCTGTATATCATTTTTATATGATGTATCTTTGACTTAACAGAAACTTTGAGAAATTGTACACGCACACACAAATAGTCCCTTATGTGCTTAATACTTGAACCAATTAATGTTCCGTGCTTGTTGGATTTATAAAATTGTACAGGTTATAGCAAGTATCATTTATAATTCTTGTTTTTTTTACCTCGCCGAAGTTAGATATGATACTTTCTGAGTACATTGGATCGGTTGTACCCATGCTACACTATGCACTAAATTGTGCAGATCCATGTGTTGGTACCAGTTATCAGTAGCGGAGTTTCTTGTTGAGCTGAGCATCGAGAGACGAGGTAGAGATGTATTTCAACCAGTAGTCTTGGCTTGTCTTTTCTTATGTACTATTGTTTTTGGTCCAGACGGTATTGTTATTCAGTTTTCAAACTTGTATTCTGTGGTAGAGCTCATGACTCTATATTTACTAGTTTCTAAGGGGATTAATCATGTACTAGCGGTATTTTATTATGTTGAGGTTTCAGACTTATGTTATTTCTATAAATTCCATTATTTTCTTTCTTTGTTGCTATGTTCGGCTTGCCTAGCAAGAGTGTTAGGCACCATCACGACTGTTTGGGATTTTGGGTCGGGACATTCTAGGAGTATCACCCACTGTAACCCACCCAAAAACACTCTTAAAATTCCTTTTGAAGTTCCTAAGTAGACTAAACTGAATTAGAAGGCGGTTCTATTTGGATTTAGTGTGAAGAAGATCTGGATCTTCACTGTAATACATGTTGCATCCCGAGTTAATCACCACAAATGCACAGGAAATTCAAGAAAACGTAGCTAGCTCTTCAACAAGGTATGTAGGGCAACTTTCTTTCTTGGCACGAGTGGGTGTAAGTCTCTCTCTCCCTCTATAGGCTTTCCGCATTATAAGACTTGGTAGTTCTGAGTCCTTCTCAATATCGTTGTTCTTGTTCTTGTACATTCTTCCCGCTAGCATTTCCTTCAAGTCTAAAATGTTCTCAATGCTACCCTGAGGTCAGAACGTGTGATTCATTCTGAGTTTAAACTTATATCTCTTGAAATTGATCTTGCATTGCACTTATATGTGTATGTGTCTATTTAACTCTACCGAGCCACGGCATAGACAGTTGGGTACGACACCAACCACTAATCAGTTGGTTATGAAGAGATACAATGCAAAATAATATCGAGCCCTTATGTGGCCGAGTATGACCGAGCCCTTATGTAGCCGGGTACGACTGAGCTTTCTATGAGGTCGGGTACGGAATGAAGTTATATAAGACGTAAACGAGCCCTTATATGGCCGGGTATAACTGAGATCTCCCGAGGCCGGGTATAATCGAGACCTCCTAAGACCGGGTATGATGTGATGGAAGAAATAAACTTTACCGAGTCATCTACGAGGCCGGGTACGTATGAAATGATAAGCCCAAAGAGTGGGTGAGTAATATTATATTATATTTAACGCATAGTTCCCATGACTGGCTTAACCTTGTATAAAACTTGCATACTTTTAAGTTTTATGGTTTCCACAATTTGCATCCTCAGTGGCTGGTCTTCGGTATTCAGGTTTAAATGAAGTATTCATACCTCTTATGTAATGTCTTTGATTTACATGCTTTCTTAGTCTTGCATGCTCAGTACATTTTTCGTATTGACGTTTTTTTCTTGGGGCGTTGTGTTCATGCCCACATATACAGATAGACCTAGCGACGTCCCTCCCCAATAGGGTGTCCGTTCTAGCTAATTGATCGCTGCACTCCACTCCTTTGGAGTAGCTATACAGAAGTCAATGGGTACTGAAGCATATGTTCTAAAAAAATTTGGGTACGGTTGGGCCATGTCCCGACCAAGTTGTGTATATATGTATTCTCTTGGCACTCTTAGAGTCTTGCAGACTAGTGTTTGCTTGTATGTAAGGGCGGGTTATGACCATGTTGATAACAGTTGTGAAGTTGTATGTATATTAATGTTTCTTTTTCAGTCAGTTGAGTACATTTGAAGTTTCCTGTATTACTACTTGGAGGCCTCGTTGGCCCAGGTCATGATTAAATAGGTGTAAGCATGGACGTTGGCTCGCACGGGCCCTTGGGCGTCGTGTGCCGGTCGCAACTCCCGAGGTTGGGGTGTGACAGTAATAGTGGCAAGAATTATTAATGATACTCGCTAATAACGTGCTTAATTCTTGAATTTCATAAGTTCACAGCAATGGTGCAATCTAATCATATAATACATATAAAACTACATAGGTACACAAAGAGATAATTTGCTAATATGCGTACAATATCATTAAATCATCAAACTTGCATATAGAGAAGATATGCGTAAAGTATCAAATAATCCTTCCACAATTGCATATAGAGAAGATATGCGTGAAATAACAAATAATCCTTTAAAAAGTGAATATAGAGAAGATATGTGTGATTAAAAAAGAAGATATGTACAGTGTCTCTTCTCATCAATTAAGGTAGCATATTGGAGATATGCATAAAGGCATGTATACATTCCAGAGCTAGCATTTAGAGAAGATATACAGAAAAATCATGTATACATCCAAGGAGTTTGCAAATAGAGAAGAGAAGCAAGGTCCAACCAATGATCAACTTTACCAAAATTCAAAACAACCAGAAACCTGTCGGCTTCTCACAACCTGCGTGTACATCATCAAGAGAGAAATATGAGAGGGTGATCCTAGGGGGGCAGGGACAGAGGCAAGATCTCTATATGTTGATAGATACCCGAGAGACTGAGTCCTTGGGGGAGAGAGAAAGGAGGCATTACTCCCAGAAAACGTGCAACCAACCTTTCCTGGATCCTTATCCACACACTGCATGGACAACTCACGTATTGCACAGAACTCACGTGCCAATAATAACAACTGCATGAACAAGTCACATGCCAATAATAATAACGGCACGGATAACTCACGTGCCATAAATAACATCTGCATGGACAACTCATGTGCTATCATAATAATCGCACGGACAACTCACGTGCTATCCTAACTCGGATCCGCATGGATCACTCACGTGCTATATGTCCAGTCCATATGACGCAGAAAGCATATATACAAGAATACATATACATGAACAATGAATATCAAATTACATACTCATGGATTGATATAAGTGACATGCTAAGGTATATGCCTGTGCGAAGTATACTACCATAGCTTAAACTAGGCAATTTTATCACAAAATAGCAGTTATCATGTTCATTCAAGAGATTAACCTACATGTAACTTCTAACATGATCCAAGTTGCTCACAAAAGGGTACAAACATCAAAAACATAATATCATGAGACTTAGCAATCAATTCAAGTCATATCATAGCCTAAGCACTATCCCGAGCATGGATAATACCTCGGTGCACGCACATAAACACAACCCCTCACATGTGCACCACCCATAGCACGTAGTTATCACTAATAACTCAGGCAACTAGTGCCTAAACCAAGTTTAGGTAACATATTTACCTCAAACAAGCTCAATAAATACCCTAAAAATTCCTTCCTGCGCGAATCGACCTCCGAACTGCTCGAATCTAGCCAAAATCAAAGTCAAGAAAACAAATATTGGCATACGAATCAAACCCAAATGATAAAGGTCAAATCTTTTAACCAAATACTCAAAGTCAACAAAAATTCAATCGAGGCTCGTACCCCCAGAACCAAACAAAACTAACAAATCTCGAAAACCATTCAAATACGAGTCCAATCAAACAAGTTTCAGCCAAATCCGACTCCGGAGATGTTCAAAATCCAATTATTCACTTTAGAAAGTTTTGACAAAAACCCCCAATTTCTCTTTTAAATTCATCAATAAAATGCCAAAACCAAAGACGGAATCATGTATAATAATCAAATTCCAGTCAAAAATACATACCCAATCAAGTATGTGAAAATCGCTTCATGAATCGCCTCAATCCGAGCTCCCAATCTCATAATATGGTAAAATGAGTTCCAAGTCCAAAAATAGAATCTTATACAACTACTCCAAGAGTACCATTTGCGATGCGGCTTACTCCACGCGACTGCGTAAGCCAAATTCACCCTGCCTCCAAAAAATCTCTTTGCGAACGCGACCTATAACCTGCGGACGTGAAGACCATCTGGTCTCACTGATCTCACCTCATCGCGAATACGAGAACCAATCGCGAACACGCTAGCCTGCTGCCCGACCTCTTCCATCACTCCGCGAACTCGGTATCCAAATCGCGAACGCGATTCACAAATTCACTCCTGCCATGTTTCCTCTCGAGAACGGGAAAGCTTAACCGCGAACACGATGCTCAACAGATAAACTAGAAAAACCAGCAATACAACATAAACAAAAATGGCGCAAAACCACCCCGAATCACACCCGAACCTCATGGGACCCTGTCCAGTCCAGCCAACAAGATTCAATACCTAATACAAACTTATCTGAGGATTCAAAACACAGTGAATAACATCAAAACAGAATCATCGAACAAGGTCACTCTTTTAATTTCATAAACTTCCAACTTCAAACCAAACGTCCGGTTCAAGTCTAACCAATCCGGAATGAACCCAAACTTTGCACACAAGTCCCAAATGACATAACAAACCTATTCTAACTCCCAGAACAACAATCCCAGCTCGATAACATCAAAGTCAAGTCCCGGTCAAACGTATGAGCTTTTCAAACCTTCAAATTTTCAACTTTTGCCAAACAGAGCCTAAAACTTCTAGAAATATCCAAATACGAATCCGTACATATGCCTAAGTCCAAAATCACCATATGAACATATTGGAACCATCAAAACACGAATCTGATCCGTTTACACAAAAGTCAACCCTTGGTCAACTCTTCAACGTTAAGCCTTCAAAAGTGAAAATTTCTCTTCCAAATCAATCCTGAACTTCTCGAACATCGAAACCAACCATACATGCAAGTCATAATACATCATATATGAAGCTACTCTAGACGTCAAGCCACCGAACAAAATGCGAATGCTCAAAACGGCAAATTGGGTCATCACAAGATTATACTCTTTCGCAAGGTACAAGGACAAGTGCTTCAGCCAGTGCATCAAGATACTCTTTTATTTTGTAGATTCGTCGACACAACAATCCAACAAGGGAGCCTTAGATGAAATGGTTTTTGTGCAGAGGGATACACTTTTCTTGTGATAGTCTTTGAACCAACTTCTGAGTGCTCTCTTTCACATTTAGTTGTATTTGGAAACATTGACTTCTATAACATTCTGCATATTCCTAATTGGTCACCTCACCTCTTGTTCATTTCCTTTTAGAAGGGAATTAAGGAACAGCTGATTGTTAGCAACAACAGATGACAGTGGTGAGGGTGTTATGAGATATCATACTCTCACAACCAAAAGGTATTGGCTCGAATGCAAGTATCCCAGGAAATTCGCCTCTTTTGTTGTTACCTCCTAAAACATATTTACTAATAACTGTATCCCACTTCATATAAGACTACTATTAGTGAATAATCAAACAATTCTTCCTTTGTTAGTGAATTTTCCAAACATCTTAAGGAATTCTGATTATAAGAAATTTAAACTTAAATACATAATTTTTCGCTGAAAAGGAGAAGGAGTTTGATACACAAGTACTATTAAAATTGAATAGTTAACTCTCATACTTTAAACTTGTCCACCATCATTAGACGGCAAGAGTACTACAGTTTTCGTAACTGAAATAGATGCTTTAACCCTCAGTATCATCCTTTTTGGGTCAATAAGTACTCCTGCGTATTTTAAAGATACGCAGCTTGTAAGAGCAGAAACAATTCTACATGACTTAAAGAGGAAGGGGGAAGAATACTTTATGGGCATGGCTCGTCACTCTGATTTTTACAACATAAAAAATCATGCGGAGAAATAAATAAGCTATCAAGAAAAGAAAGATTTACTCCTCTCAGAAAGTTAGAAAGGAACAACTTCTTGTGATGAAGCCTACTGATTCTTTTTCTGCTTCGAAGTGAAAGAAGTGGATTTTCTAGTAGGTTTTCTATCTTGACTTGAAGTTCTAATAATAAAGAGAAGTGTCTCAACAAGCATGCCACCAACCAATCCAAGAATGCCTCCGGCGGCGCTCTGAAGAACGAGTAAGAAAATAGCAATTAAACTTCAATAGATAGGACCAGAGTAAAAGACAAAAACAGAATGAAGACTTTGGTTGCTCCCACATATAGAGCCTGTATCAAATGAAGTCATGACTAATTCAACGCAAGAACTTACCATTGCTGGACTGTGACTAAATAATGCCCTGAATGCATAATATCCCACCAGATAGCCAGTGAACATCATTAGAGCGACATGTAAACCTGCACCAACGGACCAGAACTACTGAGAAAGTGCGATTAAACTGCAAATCAACATCTTGTTAATTCTAAAGAATCTACCTAACAGGCTAACAGAGAACATAACCTGAAAGAGCGGAAAAGCAACAAAAATGAAATACTCTAAGTTGGTAGAGAACACAGACTATAAGCTCATGTACACAAGCTACAAGTTAGCGGTACCTAGTTCACTACAGACTCTCTCAGAGTCACATGGTCAAATCAGGATGCAGCAACTGTATCAACTCACAATTGACATTAGCAAATCAAGTGATATGATACACTTCATAAGAAGGCAGCTTAAGGGATTTGATTAATGTTAAATAACATGAGAAATAACAGTCAGCACTAGAACGTCTCCCAGAATTGTATAGTTTAAATAACTTATGAAATAACAGTCAGTAACTTCTCTCAAGAATTGCCGCACTACTCAATAAAGTAGCAAGATGAGGAAACAGAATAAGCACTGGCTTTCGCAACAAAACGCGCATGCGGACACACAGATTAACACAAGCAAGAGGCCAAGTTCTAAAAAGGACACATCACATTTTTTAGGAGGACTTTTTCTCCAAAGCCTCTATTCTATCTAACATTCAACTGAAAAAACAATAGGTCAAGTCCGCAAGTACTACATTCAATAAGGAGGAATGTGAAATCAACAATTGCAGAATCCAGAATGAGTGGAACAGGGAGATAAACAGGACGACAGATTTTATTAGATGATTGGAACCTTTTTAAACCTTGTCCAGCAATGATGAAAGGAATTTTGGAAGATGCAGTTCATTTACTGTAAGCTCTTATTATAAGTTATTGACTGTTGGTGAAGGCAGGCCTAACACCTGGCCATGGAGGAACATATGGAGAACAAAAGCACCGTTGGAAGTAGCATGCTTTCTGTGGTGGTTGCAAATGAAGCATGTTTAACACAGGAAAACCTCCTGAAAAAAGGTACTCCAGTTATGTGCCAGATGTTACCTATGAGGATGAAGCCTGAAAAGTATACTCCACCTGATTTTGCATTTCCCTGTCGCTTTATAATATCTCTTTTTCGAATTTGTTGGACATTCATTGGACAATGCCAAGATGCTATGTTGCTCGGACTCTTCAAAATATCATTGAGTGCGCGTTTGATCCTCCAAAAGTAATACATTTTTGAAGGGTCTGACACGGGTGTGGCAGTAGTTTTGAAGAGTACGAGCAACATAGTCAAGATGTACCATTGACTTGTCAAGAAAATGGTACAGAAAAGGCATGTCGAAGGAGCAAAAGAGATGACGGTGTACCATATCAGCTACAATCTGGTGGACCATTTGGAAAGAATGAATGCTAGATGTTTTGAAAATAAAACCAGCTCCAACAAGTGTATATTTTTGTCTTTTCTTTTTGGTGGAAAGAAGAATTTGTTACTGAAGTAAAATCTTTGTTAGATACATTAGAATTCCCGCTGTATTGGATAGATAAAGATATGGAGACTGGATTATCTTTATTAGTATTGAAGCACATTTCGTGTTACATTTATAAAACTTACCTTTTCTCAGAAAAATGTGAAATCAATGTTAAAAGTTGAGAAACGAAGCAGTTATGCTAGAATGTGTCTACTTTATTCTATATGTACAGGTTAAATGTGAAAATATATTACATCAAATGATCCCAAAAATTGTTCCACAATAAGGAATCCCAATAATCAGGGAAGTTTTCTATTTCAAATTTTCTACATCATAAGCCCCAATGTTGTCACTCAATTCAATGAGAATTTTCTCTCCTGTTCTCTCTTTTCACATGGTAGCAAAGATTCTACGATCTTGCAAGAGATCTAAGTAGCTTTTGCCTACCACAGAGGTGTTAGTCAAAGTTCTTTTATAGTTTATCACTCATATTTCTTTTTGATGATCAATCCAGTGATACCACATCTCTTGTCATGTTTTTCTTTGATATTTTCCAAACATCATAGAGGTTCGTTTTGTTATACACAAAAGCAAACTCTCATTTTCAAATTTCTCCACACTCACTCACACATTCAGCCAGAGAGCTCAAGTCTCTACTGGTACATTGTCTCATGAGTCACATGTACTACTAGTTGTTCTCGTAGTGCTTATATTATCGGTCTACATTACCTACCTGACAAGTCAAAAATTCATTTTGTTTATGACTGATGTCATCACTCATCAGTAAAGATGATTTGTCAAGTATTTTGCCCCGTCATGTCAGTGGTCAACTTTTGTCCCATCAGTACCATGTCATCAGTCACACAGTTAATGTCATGTTATTGCACATTCAAGTTTTCAACACCATCAACTGTCAGCGAGCATTATTCAGTCAAGCTAGCAGCATGCTTGTCTTTGTAAATGATCAAGTCAAGTTGGCATCGTGCATGTCCTCATTCTCAATTACGCTACATCGATTCATAGTAGCACCGCCGTCATTCAGATATACTTGATGATGGTACCAACTCAATTTTATTTTATTTTTAACACATTTCGGCAACGATATTGTTGAAATAACTGCTTCTTTAGCAACAACTTTTTTTCAGATACTCGACTCAGCATTCCAGTTTCACTTCACAAAATCAAGTTGCTTCACCACCATAAAATTGATAGTCCGCATTGAAAGTCAAGAGAACTAATGCAACTATACGTTGGAATGTCTCCAAATTTTATTCTATATGTCATAATTGTACAAATATTGTAGAGAATATTCTTAATGAATTTTTCACAATTACGATTTCCGATAATTAGGAAAACATTCCAATTTCATGTATCCACTTTATAGGAAGCCCTCGCATTCATCAATCAATTCAATAGCAGTTATCTCTCTTCTTTTCTTTTGTTTTCTCTTTCACAAACATAAACTTCAAAAGCACAAAAGAAAAACATTCATAAGTTATCATACTCTATGCAGCAAGCATGGGTGCAGGTTGTTTACCGTGAAAATGGTAACGACAATTAAATTTGTAAAATGGGACTCTAAAAATACGTGATCTATTCCCGAGCTAGTTGTTAGAGCGCACATGATGCTACTAATATGTAATTTAACGATGGAGCGTGAGTCAAAACGAGATAATGATCGAACCGGAGGGCCTGCTACCCGGATGTAGGTTTGGTCGATGGGGGCTTCGGGGTCGACCTCGAGATCGAATTCGGGCTATCGGGGACAATCGAGGGTAGTATAACAGTTAGAGATACGATCAAATAAAGCTCTTTATAGCCGAAACTAAATCATACGATGAAGAACACATATACAGGCGAAGGATATCGAGGTATCCTCGGATCAGTGGGAGCCAATAAGCTTTTAGAGAGAAGAGAAAAGATATTATTGCACTTTTGTAGAATTGTTGGAGCTCTGCCTTACAGGGTATTAATGACACTCCTTTTATAAGGAGGGGGGGGGGGGAGCCAAAACTTAGTACAAGAGACGTTGCGTGATAGAGAAAAGGAGATGGGACAGCCAACTAGCTTTACTGACATGTGCGTGGGCCGACGTTGAGC
>NW_017670469.1:304256-394458 GCF_001879085.1 Nicotiana attenuata | reverse complement strand
CACTTTCCCCGTGATCTTCGAGGCGGTCGTTCTCAACTCTGTTTACTGAGCCGGACATTTTTACCTGAAATCAAAGGATCTTGGACAAGAAAAAGTGTGAAAGATGATATGCGTTTGTGTAATGAAACTAGCAAGAGAATAATCACTATTATTTTTACCCCCACAGTGGGCGCCAAACTGTTTACCGCGAAAATGGTAACGATAATTAAATTTATAAAATGGGATTCTAAAAATATGTGATCTATTCCCGAGCTAGTTGTTACAGCACATAATGCTAATAATATGAAATTTAACGATGGAGCGTGAGTCAAAACGAGATAATGATCGAACCGGAGGGCCTGCTACCCGGATGTAGGTTTGGTCGATGGGGGCTTCGGGGTCGACCTCGAGATCGAGCTCGGGCTATCGGGGTCAATCGAGGGTAGCATAATAGTTAGAGATACGATCAAATAAAGCTCTTTATAGCCGAAACTAAATTATACGACGAAGAACACATATAAAAAATTGAGAGCACATATAAAGGCGAAGAATATCGAGGTATCCTCGGATCAGTGGGAGCCAATAAGTTTTTAGTAAGAAGAGAAAGAGAGAGAGAGATATTATTGCACTTGTGAAGAAAATGGAGTAACATCAGTCCTTTACAAGGTAGGGCGAGTCCCCTTTATATAGGAGAGGAACTCAGTCACGAATACATGTATATTTAATTTATGAAATACGGAGATGTGATGGCTTGATGCAACGCCTCAGCGTAGGCGATAGATAGGCCGACCCTGTCAGACTCAACCGCGTGTCTCGGGGGCTTCCCCTCTTTGTCTTTATCTCGGCCTCGAACCGGGCCTTGACAAGCCCCGAAGGAGAAGACTAAGTCGTGGGTTCATATCCTCGAGGTCTCGAGGTACCTCCCCGAGATAACTTAATGGTGGGAAATCGGGCCCTCTGATTTCACCGCGTACATTGTGACTTGATCTCAGTCCTAGGTTTATACTATGTGTCAAATTCACTCATTTCGACTGCTCACTTGGCAAGTCAACCTGAAATTTCAGGTTTGTGAAGGATATTCCGCGGGGAAAAGGTTGTCACCACGGCTATCGTGTGACATTTAAAATAAGGCCTAAGCTTTCCAGCGGCGATCAAAAGAGCTAAGGCTAATTTTTTTAGGTGTGGGTAGCAAGTTTCCGCTCCCGTTAAAATTTTACTAACATAATAAACAGGAGATTGTGTACCTTCATCTTCAAGCAATCGAGTTACCTCTTCTTTGACAAATTTATTTCTAACCTCGGGTGTTTCTTCTTCCTTACCGGAGGGATTATTATATCTAAGCTTAAATTATGCACGGCCACCTCTGACTGAATACCTGTCATATCCACATGCGACCATGCAAAATAATCAATGTTAAATTTAAGAAATTCTATGAATCCTGACCTGAGCTCGGGGTTTAATCATGTCCCCAAGTGGAACTTCCTCTCCAGGAATTTCTCAAACAGTGTCACCTACTCGAGTTCTTCCGCTATGGATTTGGTTGCATCTGTTTCTTTCGGTACTTGGAACTATATTGGTACCTGATAAGAGTCCGACGACTCCTCCCCCTTCTTGTCTTCGTTTGGCTCGGGAGTGGGCGTCGGTTCCTGTAATTGCTATGCCTCATGCTCCTTCCCTTTGCTACTAAAAACCGAGATCGCGTTCATCTCCCTTGATGTTGGTTGGTCTCCTCTTATTTGTTTAATTCCCTACGGAGCTGAGAATTTCAGAAGTTGATGGTATGTTGATGGCACATCCTTCATCTCATGTATCCATGGTCTCCCAAGAATATTGTAGCCCATATCGCCATCTACTACTTTAAGAGGGTCGTCTTTATTACCCCTTCGGCATTTGTAGGCAGCAGAATCCCCTCGGGTTGTTACGCTTGCTAAATTGAATATATATATATATATATATATATATATATATATATATATATATATATATATATATNTGTGAAGGAAGATGATGATATTTCAAGTGATGGATCTTTCCCACTTACACCGCATAGCGTGAGCCATTCGAGAATCAATCTGTGTGACAATCCAAGCTACTCCTTATCATCCACAACAATCATGCAAACCATGGTGACATGTGGAAGAGCGGTTGGCAAACTTGACGGAAGCAATCGCTGGCTTGACCAAGTGCATGCAAAATCAAGATGCTAGAATCGACAAACTAACTGACAGGGTGGGAACCTTGATGGAAGAAGAATCCAACCCATGCACATGGCAAGCTCCCAGAGGTTCCAGAGAGTAATTCTCCCCCAAGACAAGTAGCATCCGCTAGGGCTATCCCTATCTCATCTGAAGGGATGATTCCAATCGATCAACTAAAGGAGTTCATTGAAGGAACTATTAAAAACAAGTACAAAGTTGCTACCAGGTCCTCTCTTACATACGCAAAGTCATATACTGCGAGGATCGATATGTTGAAGATGCCTGCTGGCTATCAACCTCCAAAGCTTCAGCAGTTTGATGGAAAAGGCAATCCAAAGCAACACGTGGCACACTTCGTTGGGACATGCAACAATGTTGGGACTTATAGAGATTACCTCATCAAGCAGTTTATCCGTTCGCTAAAAGGAAATGCTTTTGATTGGTATAAAGACCTCGAGGCGGGATCTATTGATAGTTGGGATCATTTAGAGCAAGAGTTCCTCAGTCGCTTTTATAGCACAAGGCACACTGTGAGCATGGTGGAACTTACAAACACTCGTCAACGGAAAGGTGAACCAGCTATCGACTTTATCAATCGTTGGAGAAATTCAAGCCTCAACTGCAAAGACAGGCTTAGTGAAGCTTCTAGCATAGATATGTGCATCCAAGGCATGCATTATGGACTGCGCTACATCTTGCAAAGTATCAAACCTAGCACATTTGAAGAACTTGCAACTCATGCCCATGACATGGAGTTGAGCATGGCCTTTGCTGGAAATGAAAGTCTACCTATCTATGAACCTCGCAAAGGGAATGACTAGCAAGAAGTCAGGAAATGGAGTAAGTTCGTACCCAAGTTTGAAAACAAAGAAGCTATGAATATCAACACATCACCTATGAAGTTCACGGCGAAGGTGAACAAAAAGCAGAGTACAAAATCCACTTCTTTTCAAGATAAGACAAGTGGAAAGTTGACTCTTAAAGAAATGAAAGAGAAGGAGTACCCATTTCTGGATTTTGATGTGCCAGCATTTTTTGAAGAACTCCTCGAGTTAAATCTCGTTGAGCTTCCGGAGATGAAGCTGTAAGGCCCCGAAAAACTTCGCTAAGTAATTTAGGATTTTGTCATGTCGGGTAGGCTAATTATAATATTTTATGTTCTATTAAAATGATGTATATCAATTGGATATGATAAATAAGTGTATAAGTCATAATGTGGGGTCTAATGAGAGGCTTAAGTCTAAGTCAAGTTAGAAAATTACATAATAGGCTAAAATTCCAAAGGAGTTCGCGCAAGTCCAAACTTTGGACGAGCATATCTACATGTATATATGGTGTTATGTGATGAAGAACCTATTAAATGAAAGATCTTCGAGTCTAGTTCCCAACGCTCAAACCGTTCGTCATTTGGACATCCTACACAAAGTTATGATCAAATTACCAAAGGCTAGATCTGCGATCAATTTTGCGACCGCAAAACGGTTCCGCGGACCGCATAAGCATCACATAGTAGAGCAGAGATGGGCAAACTATTATGCTGTCGCATATTGATTATGCTGTCGTATAATTGATTATGTTGTCGTATAATTGATATGCTACAATTCTGCTGCTCACAAAACGATTATGCTTTATAGCATAATTGCACCACATAATTGACTTCGGGGGTCATTTTTGGAAATTTTCATATCCGATCCAATTTTGATAAATAGGCTTGGGGCTTTATTTGGGGCTATTTCCTAATGAATCTAGAGAGAGGTGAGAGCATATATTGAGAGAAAGAGGGAACCTATCCTTCCAATCACCCAATCTTGCACAAATTTTCAAGAATCAAGGAAGCTAATCTCTAGCTCATTATCCTTCCGGGTAAGTCCTACTTCTAAGATTTCATATAAGAGATTATGACTTCAAAAATATATTGTGGGGTTAGAAATAGGCCATGCATGTGACACTAAGTTATAGTATGTGGGATTAATGAACTATTTTGGGTTGTTCTTGTTGAAATTGGTTGAGGGAAGAAGGAATTTCCATTGTAGAACCTTGTAGTCTATTTCACATGATTAGGTGTTTGATGAAATTCCTAAGAGAGTTACACCATGGGAAATCTTTCTAATTATTAATCGATTTTCTCTATCTCCTTATAGATTATTATTGCTAGAGGTGTTGGTGTGTTGTAGTAACTTAAGGAAAGCTCAACTAGGTATGTTGGCTAAACTTCCTCTCTCGGAATTGAATTCCATAATGTTTCCGTAAGTTTAAGTATGATCAGCCCAAACCCCTAATTTCTACGTTTCGGGTTATCCCCTATAAACTCATAAAACTTAATTAATTCGAGCGAGCCTTATATTGAACGATAGATGTTTAAAGTATGGGTTGCTTATAAAATGGTGTGGCTTTGAGTTGTACCTTAATTGAAAACTGGTATACCAATTAGGTGAGGAAAACTCGATATGCTGAATACTCCTAATTGCTCGTATGTGTACTAAAAGTCCTGATTGAGTGTGTTTAGTTGCTGATAAACTATAAAGAGGTTTGAAAACGAATTAAATGAAGTGCGGAAATAGAGTGTGGATAACGTCTATAATTGTGCCTAGGGATGCCTATGAAATGAGAAAATTTATGAAACAGATTACGAAACGAGCCTCGACTCAACTGTTTTAAGATGACTTCAAAAAGTAGAATTTGCCTAAAAGCTCTATTTGGCTAAAACCCCCTCTTCTTAGAAATTGAACCCCCCATGGTGTCCATACGATTGATGTAAGTTTCAACCATGATTGATGTAGAAAATGATATTCCGAACGGGCTGGTTTTGTAAGAATTTATGTGCAATATGTATTTGAATGCTCGCATTATGCTATCTCACTTGATGATGTATTGAAGATATGGGATATGTGTTAAATTGCCAAAGTATGTGAAAGCCTCTATATGCACACGATTCATAATTTTCTCCTGTGTGCACTTAATATCTTGAATTGAAAGGCTTGTTGACGAAATTGATATTAATGTGAAATATGTGGAAAGAACTCGAATTATGAAATGCGGTCAAGTGCCAAGTGTGACATAACTATTGTGGCCACTAGTGCCGAAGAAATTAAAATGAGTGTGGGAAATGTGGAATGAGATGATTGATGGAAAATGGAAATGTCTTGAGTAAGACGACCTAGTCAATCGGGCCGTGATCGGACATGCCGCACACATGGTGGTATTGTGCAGAAAATTGAAACCGAAATTGAAACGAGAATTGAGATTATAGAGGATGTCTCCAGTGAGATGACCTAGCCGATTGGGTCGTGATCAGACTCCGTGCCAAGAGTACGGTGGCATTATGAATAGTGGCATTGTGAACAGTGGTATTGTGGATAGTCGTATCGTGAACTGTGGTATTATCGGTGCTAAAGATCTCCCAACTATAAATATGTATTACTTTCGTATTTTGAAAATTGTTATGTTTCAATTGGGCATTTGGATATTATTGATTGTGACTTGCTGTTTCTATGGATTTTCTTTTCTTGTATGGTTATTCTATTTTGAAAGATTATTTTTAGATTTACATACTAGTACTACTAGTAGTCCTACCCGCGCGATGCGCGGTCAATATTAAAAAAAATATTTGTCACTTTGTTAATTTTTTGATGTTACATTTGGAATTATCACAATGATTTGATTCTCCTATTCTATATAAATAGAATAGATATTGTCTGAATTTTAATAAATAAAATCTCCATTAAATTAAAGGGACTTATATAGTCATCAAATAATTTTTTGTTATGTATTTTTATTTATTATATTATCCAATATTTAGTATAATTATATTGTTAATAGAAATTATTAGCATCTTACTTGTTTAATATTTTTGTCTGCTAATTTTTTTTTGTAACACAATAGAAGATATATATTCTATTACTCTTGAAAATATTTTTTTATTTTAAATTTTATTATATTTTTTTCGATAATATTGTTTGAATTTTAATGAATAAATACACTTTTTATTTCAAAAAAGAAAAATTAAAATGATTTAAAATGAAATAAAGAAATTGATTAACATAAACCAACCTTCACCCATGTTTGAGTAGTTAATTTAGATAGTTAATTTTCTTGTTAATTTCAATAGATAATTTTTTTGTTATTAACAATCATGCATACTTTTCTAAATCCTGTATTGTCAAAGGTTTAATAGAGTCATCCTGAAAATGAGTCAGCAAGGATTGGTTATATCACTTACGCCTTCCTTTGTCCATGTATTGCAAATATTTCCTAAGAATAAGGTGTCATTAATGTCCTCACTTGGAGCAGTGCCACATCGCTTTCTCCGATGTCAAAAAAATAAATTTGAATCATAGTGCAATTCCAAATATACACAAATATGACTTGGAAAAAAATCATACACAACTGAGTTTCTCATTTCAGACAAAGCACGGCTTGCTTGCTCCTTAGTTGCAAACTTCACGAATGCGTATCCCTTATTCTTGTTCGTTGACACCTCTCTGTGCATTCGGATATCAATTACCTCTCCAACATGCCGGAACACCCTTTTTAGATCCTCCTCCACAGCATCACGGTCTAACCCACCAATAAATACTTCCAGCTCTTTCCTCTTCATTCGTTCCTTTGCATGGGTAGCCAGTTGAGCACGCTCATCATCTAGTGTCTCAGCTTCTTCACAGTGCTCGGTACACCATCTTTTACAAACTCTTCACCATTCTCTTGATCAGCAAAAGCCTCTATTTTATCTTCACCAGCTTCGTCAACAGAAATATCCTTTCCCTTCATCGTCTTGTCGCGGTATCTTCCATGTGCATTATCATGCCTCCAATTCCTCATTTTTTTTTCTGTAGATCATGTCATGAATTGTGTCCTTCAACAAAAAGGGACTCCATTAAAATTAATATAACGAACAACCGTTTCTAATTCTTTCTCCGCTCTACTTATTCGACCCGTCTTCCACTGATGCTATGTATCATATCTGAATTCTAAGGTATTGACTGCTGATTGTATGTAAAATTGTGTGTGACAAAGAAGACATAATAGTAGTTAAGAAGATGAATGGGACGAAAGGGAAGTTTTTTTTGGCTTTTTTAGGGAAGTAAACGGATAAGAAGGCAGAAGGAGCCTTTCAAAGGGTGCTTTAATTTTTACTCAATACGTGGATGCTTTAAAATCAGTTTTCTTTTTTATAGTGGAAAAAACGTGCCCTTTAATTGTGCCATGTAAAATCAGTTAATTTTTAAAAAAGTAAAAAATTCTGAAATTTTGTATTCTAAAAAATAAAACTGCCTGAAATTTTGAATTCCGGAAAAAAAAAAGCTATCCTTTACATTTTTTTTTTAAATATATTGAAACTCCAACAAAATTGGAGAATTGTCCAAAATTTTTTTACGTGTCAATTTAATGTTGCGCCACTTATCATCATAATATTTCTTTGCCTCTCCTATTATATATAAATATATTCGACAGTACTAACGTCCCTTTTGCCGGGGCGCTGCATCTTTAATGGATGCAGGTGGTTCCACAGTAGGCGACAGTGATCAGTGATAGCGATACGCTCCTTTCAGCTAACTTGGTGATCCCCACTTCATTTCGGGGTCCTGTGTCATTTGGTTATCGTGTACTTTGTATTTTGAGGTATAGCCGGAGCCTTGTTGCCGGCATTTCCATATTACTCTTCAATTGTACTTAGAGGCTCCATAGACAGTTGTGGGTGGTGTTGGATATTGGAAACTAAATTAGAAATATTGGTATTTGGCAAATATATTTTTCTTCACATCTATAAAAATTATAATATTTTGGATATTATGGTTGAAACAGCTAATGGAAACAAAATGGAAGTTGTTATTGAAATATTTACAATGTATGATTAATGGATTTCATCTCCTCTTTATTCATGAATTAGTTGGAGTAGAATGAAACCTAACAAGCATGCGCAGTCGGGTTTACTCGGTTGAGCACCGGTCGCGCTCCTCGTTTTTTGGGGTGTGACAGAAGCGGCCAAATGAAGCTGGGAGAATGAATGACCCAAATTAATACAAATACCATCGACTTGTGAGCCACCCTCTAGAGAAATGCTTTGTCTTCAAGGACAAAGTTATGGACTTAGCTCATGAAAAAAAAGATTGTGCTTGAAGATGAGAAATCAAGCGCAAACCAAGTCTCTATCACCTTTGATTCATTCAGTCAAGATGAATTATGTAGTTTTAAAGAAAGTATGGATGAAGAATTACTGGGGAACAACAAAGTTGAAGTTGATCAACATGATGATGATGAAGGTTGGAATTGGTGAGTCGTCGTAGGTGCCATAAAAGGTTCCCACGAAAAGAATCAATAAAACAACCTACAAGGAAGATGATGGTAAAAAGACCAAGGAAACGGAATCTAGTTAAGCATTTGAAGAAGGAAAAGTGAAAGTGCACCACCCTCAAATGCCATGACATCCAGTGACCTTGGTGGAGTTCTTTCCAAGTTGGTTCCGCATGAAGATTTTTCATAGTGGTAGTAAGGCCTGTTGCCACGCTGGCAAAGAGAAAAAAAAGAATGATGACCTACCGTTGGCACTATCTTTGGAAGAGCTCATCGAGTGTATTCCTCAAGAAGTTAATGCTAGCGAGGAAAAATTTACGTTCACAAATGACGGTCTTCTACTAGGTGACACTCCTCATAACCGCCCGCTGGACCTGGTTGGCCATATGCGCGATGAAAGAGTAAATCGAATTTTGGTTGATAGAGGATCCTCAGTGAACATCTTGCCAATTTGCCCTGTGAAAGAACTTGGCATTCCCATGAATGAACTCTCGGAAAGGCATGTGATGATTCAAGGATTCAACAAAGGGGGCAAAGAGCCATAGGCACGATCAGGTTGGGGATCACTATTGAAGATATGCAATCAAGTGCATGGCTGCATGTGATCGATGCAAAGACTTCATACAACGTCTTCCTTGGAAGGCCTTGGATACATGAGAATAAATTGGTTCCATCTACCTACCATCTATGTTTGAAGTACTACAACGGTGAAGTCGAGAAAAAGATTATTGCTGATGACGACCCGTTCACCGGCGCTGAGTCACACTTGGCCGATGCAAAGTTCTATTTGAAGAACCGTATTATGAAGGAGCTAAAACCTGATGATGTCACGAATGGCAAGAATGACGAGTCCATGACTAAAAGAGTTGGGGTGGCTGCTGGTAAAGCCAAAGCTATTACTGAGGAGGTACAACCTAACTCGAATAAATCTTATAGAGTGGATATTGTGTCTTATGGAAAGAAAGTAACTCATGCGCTCCAATATGTCCCTAAAAAGAAGAAAGATGAAAGTGAATCATCTGATCTCCAAACTAACACGCTAAAAGGGTTAACTCTTCCGGTCAAACGAATTGAGGCAGTAAAGTTGTCCTCAATGCCACTTGCAGGGTTTGTGGCCCAAAATCATTTGCAGAATGTGGCACTCCCTACAAAGAGAACATATGAAGGTCTTGATCCTAATGCTTATAGGCTATTTGCAAAAGCTAGATACAATCCTAACGAGCCATTAAAGTTAGGTAAGCTCCCATCAAAGATGCTACGAGGAAAATACATGAAGGTTTAGGATACAAGCAACTGTCACCAGTGCGCATCTCCATATGAAGGGCGAGCAACATTTATATCACTTTAAAAGATGAATCATCCGCTTCTAAAATGCCTTCTATCTTTGATCAACTTAGATAATCAACTGTCAGGACTTCCTTATTTGGAAGATTTGGTCCATTAAAGAAGGGGAACAAGTTCCAGAGAAATCATCAAAGCATAAGAACACCCGCTTCGCCTAGAATCCAGAAGATCTCTAAGGATTTTCAAAGATTGGTTCCTTCTAGAATGAGGCGACAAACAAAACATGTGGTTTCCTGTAAAGAAGTACTGAAGGTAAAGCCATACACTATGGTCTACACTAGGAAATTTGACGAAGACGAAGAAAGTGTGAGTTCTTCGTATCATGTTACTGCACAAAGCGAGCATGGTGTTTCATCTCTAATGGAGGATGATGAGAAATTTGAGGACGTTTCACCGTGTTATCACATATCCTTCAATGATGGGGACCCTCAAGAAGATGAAGATGCAAAGGATGCTCCGCCTGAATTTGAAGAAGAGGTAAAGCCAACAGTGGACACTTTGAAAGAAGTAAACTTTGGCACTGATGAAGAACCGAGACCCACTTATCTAAGTGCTTTACTAGTAGCCGATAAAGAAAGAAATTATACAGAGTTACTCAAGGAGTTTAAGGATGCCATTGATTGGAGTTACAAAGAGATGCCTGGCTTGGACCCTAAAGTAGCAGTCCATCACCTTGTAGTCAAGAATGGCGCTCGTCCTGTTAAGCAAGCTCAAAGGCGCTTTAGGCTGGACTGGGTTCCCTTGATTGAAAGTGAAGTTAACAAACTCATTGAAGCTGGATTTATTTGTGAAGTTAAATACCAAATATGGGTCTCAAGTATTGTCCCTGTAAGGAAGAAGAATGACTAGATTAGGGTGTGCGTTGACTTCAAGGATCTCAACAATACGTGTCTCAAAGGTAAATTCTTGCTTCCTATTCTAAAGGTGATGATCGATGCTACTACTGGTTATGAGGCAATGTCTTTCATGGACGGTTCGTCGGGCTATAACCAAATTCGCATGCCACCAAAAGATGAAGAGCTTACTGCATTCCTCATGCCCTAGGGTATTTATTGCTAAAAGGTAATGCCTTTTGGCTTGAGGAACGCTGGTGCCACTTACCAAAGAGCTATGCAAAATATCTTTGATGACCTTCTCCACAAGAATGTTGAATGCTATGTGGACGACTTGTGGTAAAATCAAGAAAGAGGGGCGACCACTTGAAAGACTTGAGAATGGTGTTTGAATTGCTCCAAAGGTACCAACTTAGGATGAATCCATTGAATTGTGCCTTTGGATTTACTTTTGGAAAGTTCCTTGGTTTTATCGTCCGACATCGAGGGATCGAAATTGATCAAACCAAAGTGGATGCCATTTTTAAAATTCCTGAGCCTCGCGATATTCATGAATTGAAAAGTCTGCAAGGAAAGCTAGCATACCTTAGGAGATTCAACTCAAACGTAGTTGGGAGGTGCCAACCATTCATTCGCCTCATGAAGAAAGGCATTCCTTTCAAGTGGGACCAAGCTGTAGCAATGCCTTTGAAAGCATCAAAACTTACTTGATGAAGCCTCCAGTTTTGGCAGCCCCTATACCTAGAAAGCCGTTGATACAATATATTTCAGCACAAAAAAGGTCTGTTGGAGCGCTATTGGCCCAAGAAAATAGTGAGGGTAAAGAAAACACTCTTTACTACTTGAGCAGGATGATGATACCAAACGAGCTGAATTATTCGCCAATGGAAAAGTCGTGTTTGGCACTAGTCTTCTCAATTCAAAAGTTGAAGCACTACTTTTAAGCTCATGTTGTTCGTCTTGTTCCTAAAGCAAATCCCATCAAGTTCGTGATGTCGAAACCTATTCTTAGTGATCGACTAGCGAGATGGTACCTCCAATTTCAACAATTCGAGATTGTGTACGTCCCTCAAAAGGCTGTAAAAGGACAATCATTGGTAGACTTCTTGGAAGATCATCCGATATCTGATGACTGAGAACTAACTGATGAAATACCTGATGAAGACGCAATGGTCATTGAATTATAACCTCCATGGAAGATGTACTTGATGGTGCTTCACATCGTGGAGGAACCGGTGCTGGCGTAGTAATTGTCACTCCTCAAGGGGAGGTTCTGCCCTACTCCTTTACAGTGACACAACTCTGCTCCAACAATGTTGCTGAATATTAATACTTGGGCTTGAAATGACTATTGAAATGAAGCAGTTGCAATTGCAAGTCTTTGGTGACTCTCAGTTGGTGATCAACCAACTTTTAGGTAGTTACGATGTCAAGAAACCTAAACTACGCCCATATCATGATTGTGCTAAGAAACTAATAGGGTGGGTCGGTGATGTGACTATTCAACATGTACCTAGGAAAGAAAACAAGAAGGTTGATGCTTTAGTTGTCTTAGCTTCATGTTTAACCATGCCTGATCAAGCACAAGTTACTATTTGCCAAAATGGGTAGTACCAGCGCTAAATGAGGGTGAAAATGAAGAAAATAAACTCGAGCATCTTGTCGTTGTTTTTGAAGCTGAGAAGGAAGGATGGTGATAACCCATTATCGATTACTTGAGCTGCAAGATACTTTCAGAAAATCCGAGGAGAAGGACTAAAATCCGTCGTCGTGCACCTCGCTTCCTTTACTACAAAGATACCCTATACAGAAGATCATTCGTGGGACTACTCTTGCGATGCTTAAGGGAAGATGAAGCACTCCAAGCTTTGCAAGAAGCACATTCTGGGGTATGTGGATCACATTAGTCTGGACCAAAGCTCCACTTCCATATAAAAAGGATGGGATGTTAAAGGCTGACAATGGTCAAATATTGCTTGGACTACGCTTGAAGATGCAAGGCTTGCCAGTTCCATGCAAATTTTATTCATCAGCCTCTCGAAGAGTTCACCCGACTATTGCATCCTGGCCATTTGATGCTTGGGAATTTGATGTTGTTAGCATTACGCCCCAAGCCTGGGGAGGGGTAGCTGGCACTCGGTGCTGTACTGGCCCGAGTGAACAACTCTGCAACTCATGATCATTCGACTTGGATGAACTGATTCTTTCTATAACATTCACGGGACAACATAACTCCATCTCGTATTATGTAACTGTAAGTGGGCAAATGCTGTATTAGCGAGCCTACTCAAAACATGAATACACACAGACCGTCAAGGCCTCTGACATGCTATACTTACTAAACCTGTTCCTACAAAGCCCTTAAGGGTATCTGATATCAAAATATGGTCAGGATAGGACACTGGCCTACCCATAAGTGTATATATACATAGGACAGTCTGATAACCTCTAGGCTCGGCTGTACTCCGGATGAAATGGAGCTTTGCCAATCCTCAACTGGATATCAACTCTGTCTACGATAAGAGCTCGTCAAACTAGATACCTAAACCTGCAAGAATGAATGCAGTGCCTCGACGATAGGGCATTAGTACAAAGAAATGTACTAAGTATGTAAGGCAGATAACATATGAATATTAATTAAAACTGAACTGACATGTATGTGTGATATACTGAAAGAAATCTGGCGGTTCAATGAGATCACAGAATCATACTTACCTTATTCTGACTCATAACATATCTAAGTATTGAATTATCTAACTTACCTTATGAAGGATGTAGACTGAAAAGGGAAGGCTCCGTTGGTCGAGAACATCTAATGTCATATATACATCTTATGCATGTCATGATATACCTGAACTTGTTCCCATATGCTATCTGTACTAGAAACCATCATATTATGGAACTTCATCTATAACATTCTTCTAGCCATCATACCTTATATCTGAGTACTTACCTCAGATAGATCAAACATCACTAGGGCTACATTGAAACATAAAAGTGGCACTTACACGTTTCATAAGAGACTGTCCGTATGGCTCACTCATAAACATGAATAACCTTTGGCTCATACTATTAACATAGTAGACCGTCTGTACGACTCATAATACTGAGGTCTGGCTATGCGTGCAACCGAGACCATCCATAACCAACCTTAATTATCCAACTATGCGTTCATAGACCGCCTATAGGGCTTCACTGTACACCTACGCGTTCATAGACTTTCCGTAGGGATCATGTCTTATACATATTTATTTTATATCACTCATGAAGACATCATTAATCATCAATAGATATACTCGTATTTATAAGCATACAAGTTCGTGAGTAACTCGTTACAATAACCAATCCTTATTCCTTAGCCACTTCTACGTCATCCTTCGTATTCTACATTATTTATCCATAAAGAACGTTGTAACTATTTTGAAATCGCACTTCTATCCTTATTCACATCATGACTCATTGCTGAGGATTACATGATTCCTTCTACTTATAGATGTGTAGTGTTCGTAGCTTGTGAGGATACTCGTTATACATATATATATATCCATTCATCAATACGTAACAAGAGTTGCGGGATTTATGCCCTACCAACTTATATTCTTATTGCTAAGCTTATCATATTCTATAATTTATGACTCCATAGATAACGTATATCGTCTCTTAACATCACCCTCATATATAATCAACATTATTTAACTTGAGAGAAACATAACTATCTTCGTGGGTCTTTATCAGTTTCGTGAACACAAACGTGTAAGTATTGGAAGTTGTGCCATTATTTAGGTCGAAACATTCTTATCATTCTGCAACTATACATTATGCTACCTTGTTGAACTATTCGTATATAACTATCCCTCATTATTAGGACACAATATTGCTTCTGATTCGTCAGACCATTTGTACGTAATGTTTAATCAACGTCTAGACGTCTTGTTACATATAAAAGACAAGGACCTTTCAGAAGAATACATGAAACTGTGATCAACACAATCCATTTCAACATTCGTATGACTATACTCGTGAACGAACCTTAATCGTCGGTATAGTACGTATACAAAGCCTTTTCCCCTTGAACTCTTTATAAGGGTAACATAACTTAGGGAATCATGCCAAAGAATAGAAAGGAAGATCTTACATACCTCATAACATCCAGTCCAAACCTCAAGCTAACTTAACCTGCAGCCCCTTTGTCAACAAGTAATGAACAATATTGTGGTCACAATACGAATGCCATAACTTATCGCAATTGAATGACACACTTTATTCTATGATAAACATGAAAGCACCTCCCCTATTTATATGGCTTCCCACAAGTTACAACAGCAAATAATAGCCCAAACAACATCAACAAATACTCATAATAAGCCTCTCAAAACAATTTTAACAATCCTGACGAGCAGCAAGCTCGGTTTGTGACTAAACAACTATAGTTTTTAAACCTCTTCTTCCTTCCAGAATTTACCAACAATATTAACCGCCACATATTAAATATACCTACCAATTTTCAGCCACAATACAACATTAAAGTGGTCACATAACAGTCCCACAAGTTCAGCAACTTAAAACTTATTTTTCAGATTATTAAAACACGTTTCCGACTTGTCTTTTCTTTCAAATCGAACAACACAAAAAATAGTACATAACTAATCCTTTTATCTTATAAAAGAGACATGAGTTCAACTTAATAATAAGTTCACAACCAGAAAACAGTGACGCAACAACAAACAACATACTACTCTTTCGAAACTCACAAGTTCTAGTCTTTACGATCGAGCTACAACTCGTAGAAGTTTATATAAGAGAAGAGAAGAATAAAGTTAACTTGGACTGAGAAGAACCCACAAAAACTACAGCCTCTTCATCCAAAACCAGTCTACCAATGCAGCTACAAGAAGGATAAAGGGAAACTAGCAAGCTGTCCGGGTTTTTCAGCACTAGAATCACTTCGTATCACTCGAAATCACCAACGTTTGTTTAGGATTTTTAGGAGAGTAGTTGTAGGGGTTTAGTCTGATGTTCTTACTGTGAAATATGAGTGAAAGAAATGGTCTAACTCATCTCTTAAAAGGCCCCTTGGACGCCCCTTTTTGGGGATTTATTTGGTCCCTTCATTTAAACAAGTAGGTGACACATCTACTTGTCACCTACCAGCCTGTGCGGTCTTGCGAAGAAAAGAATATCTCACTACTCCTATATTGTATTGACAAAAAGTTTAATGCATTAGAAACTAGGCTCTTAGATCTTCAATTTTGTAGGCGGATCATCCCGTTATTCCATGTATATTGGGATAAAAGTTCTGATATATTTGACCTAATTTTCAGCACATTATGAGTGTGACTTGTGATGACCTTTGCCAACTTTTGTTCCACAACTCGCTTGACTTCAAAACGTAACACATGACTATAATATTACTGAAATAACTCATAACATAACCTCCTTATCATGTTACGTACCCCAGTCTCGTTCTAAAAGTACGGGTTATAACATTCCCGACTTCTCGACTTCCGACGAAACTTGTTTTCTTCAATTCGTTTAGCTTATAAGCCTTCCAACCATTTTGGTGCTTATTATTCATGATCTTAAATATTTGTAACCTCCACGGTGACATTATTAACTTACTTTATGTACTTTCAAAGAGGATCTAATTTCCAAGCTTACATCAATTGACTTACAACATACTTTACGTACGAAAACATGGGGTGTAACATCATTCCCCCCTTTAGAACATTCGTCCTTGAATGTTGGATGATGCTCTTATTAGTCTCATAACCTACAGCTCTTACAAATACTTTAATCCTGTACATGCACTCTAGGCAACTATTTTGTGAATAAATTTCAAGACCAAGGCATTCCCCCTTTAGGCCTCTTTCTCACACCACGACCTGTGGTCGAAATTCTTCCAATCTCGTAACTGTTACTACCTTCTGTCCTGCAGCATGTACGACTCTGCCCTTGTACGCACGCCTACACGAGTCTTCTCTTATTGTTTCCTTGGCTTCTAGCCAATCTCTAGGCTTCACTTTACGAACATATACAGAACTATGACAAGCTAGTCCTCTGGCCATCTATAGGTATACTGAAGTTCTTCACTCGGTACTTTCTCGAACTTATGACTATTTCTATTTTCTGTTTCATAGCCTCGGTTATCTATACATATGTCATTACTGCATCTAGGTAGGTCTTACTATACCATAACACTTATTCCAATTTATTATTACTGAGGTCTGTTACCCAACTCCAGGTTACTATCTTGTTGCTTCTCCTATATGTATAAATCTATGTCCTCTAATGCTTTCTCATTACAGTTCATCTTAAGAATGATGGCCTAATCTCATCTCATACTGTAAGGCCCCGAAAAATTTTGCTAAGTAATTTAGGATTTCGTGGTGCCACGTAGGCTAATTATAATATTTTATGTGCTATTAATATGGTGGGCATCAATTGGACTTGGTAAATAAGTGTACGAGTCTTATGGTAAGTAATTTGGGGCCCAAGGAAAGGCCTAAGCCTAAGTCAAATTGGAAAATTTCATAATAGGCTAAGATTCCAAATGAGTTTGCACAAGTCCACACTTTGAACGAGAATATCTAAATATGTGTAAGGTTTTATGTGAAGAAAAACCCGACATATGAAAGTTCTTCGAGTCTAGTTTCCAACGCTTCAAACCGTTCGTCATTTGGACATTCCTACACAAAGTTATGATCAAATTACGAAAGGCTGGAAAAATGCGATCCTGTGTCAAATCTGTGATCGCAAATCTGTCACATTTTTGACTCTGCGATCGCAGATCTGTCGCAGATTGGGCCAGTGTTGCCCAGTTATGGGCACCTATTTCGCGATGCATTCTGCGGCCCACATTCTTGTTTTGCGGTCCATTCTGCGATCGCAGACCCGATTTCGGAGGCTTGTTTTTCCTATTTTTATAACCCGACCCTATTTTAATATATAGTGTTTGGGGCTTCATTAGGGGTCATTTTCTACTGATTTTAGAGAGAGTTGAGAGCATATAAGAGAGAAAGAGAGAGAGAAGGAGCCTAGCTTCATAATCACCCATCTCTTGCTCAAGTCTTCAAGAATCAAAGAACCCAATCACATGTTCTTCATCTAAGAGGTAAGGTTCTATACATTAGACTTCAATTTCGAGTTTGGGGCATAAGATGGGTTATTGAGGTATGATTCTTGGGTGTAATAGCATTATGTATTCATGCAAGTACAAATTAGGTTTGTGGGAAGATTGTTGAACATAAATAAGTAAATATTTGGTTGGGGAATGAAGGGAACCTTGTAGAAGAGATTTGAAATCAAGATGCTCAACTAGTATTTGATAAAATGCTCAAATGAGCTGAAACCATGAATACCTTCCTAATTTGTGTTCAATTTTGTTATGTCTCAAAGTAGATTGGGATTGCTAGAATTTTCGGAACATCGTAGTAACTTAAGGAAAGCTTAAACAAGGTATGTATGGCTAAAACCCCGACTTTGAGAAATTAAGCTTCATCGGTGTTTGTGTGAATATGGTAAAGTTAAAGTTGAATTGTTGCATTGATTGCTATTTTACATGAATTGGTGTTGTAACCTTATATGCGTGAAAGATGTGTCTCAACTTGATCAACGCGCTATCTTGATAACTTGAAAGGGGCAAAAGATATGAATTATGTATTTAAATGCTTAGACCTTAAATTTAGATTGAAGTTGCATTGTTGTGCCATCTACGTGAAGTCTTATCTATGCTTACAATTTAAATTGCTCTTGTGTGCGCCTACTGTCCTAAATGGCAAAGCTAATATTGAAATTGGGAACGATGTAAAATGCGGCCTAGTGCCAAGAATGATGTGATAAGTTTTGGCCCTAAGTGCCTATGAAATGATATATGTGAACTGAATTGATTAATGAGAAGGGAAAAACGCCTTGGTAAGGCGGCGGTGGTATTGTGAATGAACTCCGAAAAAAGGGAAAATGAGATTGTGATTGAATGATATGTCTCAAATGAGGAAACCTAGCCGATTGGGTCGAGATCGGACTCCGCTCAAGATAGCGGTGGTATTGTGAACAAATGATGAATAGTGTGAAATGCCCCAAACTAAAGGCTATGGAAACATGATGTGAAAATTGTATGATTCTTTTATATTGATAATGTTGTGATCGTTTAAAGCTTTTGAGTTATACTTGTGATTTCCTTATTTTTGTATGAAAGTTCTTTCTAACTAGATGGTGTTTAGTTATACATACTAGTGCTATTCGATGGCACTAACGTCCCTTTTGCCGGGGGCGCTACGTCTTTAAATGGATGTAGGTGTTTCTATAGCAGGCAATGTTGGTCGCAGCTAGTGCCACATCATCCTTTCAGCTGACTTGGTGAGCCCCACTTCGTTTTGGGGTCCTGTTTCATCTGTTTATCATGTACTTTGTATTTGAGGTATAGCCGGAGCCTTGTTACCGGTATTTCCATATTATATTACTCTTTAGTTGTGTTTAGAGGCTCGTAGACAGGTTGTGGGTAGTGTTGGGTATTGGAATTAATGTAGAAATATTGATGTTTGGCAAAGATTTATAAAACTTGTAATATTTTGATAATTATGATTTAAGCTACTAGTGGAAATAAAATGGAAGTTGTTAATGAAATACTTACTAAGTATGATTAATGGAGTCCATCTCCTATTTATTCATGAATTAGTTTGGGTATAATGAAACCTAACAGGCTTGGTCGGTCGGGTTTACTCGGTTGAGCGTCGGTCGTGCTCCTAAGGTTTTGGGGCATGACAAACTTGGTATCAGAGCCTAAGGTTTTAAAGTGTCCTATGATGTCTCGGAGCCGTGTCTAGTAGAGTCCTTCTTATCGGTGTGTAGTCGACCACATCTGTAAGTTGGAGGCTATTCGAACATTTAGGAATTTCACCCTTCTTTGATACTCCAATCGTGCGATAGAGCTCAAGTTAGGGAGTTAGTTTTCTCTCCAAGCCTTACTCTCAAAATGAGTAATCATGATACCATAATCCGCGAATTGGAAGCCATGAGGGGGGAAGTTATCCCACCATTGAGTCCGAGGGGATTGCCCAAGGACTTGTTAGGAGAATGTATTGAGCTGTGGAGGGATTGGTAGAACCTATCGCTAAGAGGGGAGTGTCCTTGTCCCTATTGATGTCACTGACCACCAAATCCTATAGTATATCGGCATGGTACAAACGTACGTTAGGGATGTGGAGTCGAGGGGAATCAATTCAGCTATTGCCCTATCAACCTAAGGTCACCAAGTATGTCACTACTTAGCACAACCAACGTACTCCTGTTGTATATGTACATCCATATTGAAGAGTCCTCATAAACATGGTCTTAATAAGATGTGAGTCATAAAGACTTGTGTGTACCTACTCCTTGAAGGAGCCGTATTGTTCGTGAATCCACTCTATCACAAATTCTCTTATTTACATCCTCTTGTGGAATTAAGTTCTATAAATACGTCCTTGAATGGAGTTATAACTCTAGGATTAATACTTCCCACTTTCTTTCCTAAATTCTCAACAAGGGACTATATCTGATGAATTTCTTACAGAATATTTTATTTAAATGGACAACATCTGCCAACTTGTGCCTATGCATGCACTGTCGTATAGTTTACCTATGTGGTGTCAAGTTCCATGTAAGGCATCCCAGTGTTGCGATCCTTCTCGAGTCACTCTTTTACTCACTTGTGTATATGGCTTATATGGTTTGAACAATCACTCTACTCTCTTGCGAGTATCATCATGAAAGCTTCTCATTGTCTAGTAACATAAGAGCATAACTTAACACCTATCACATGAGTGAATGTCAATCGAAATGGTCACCGTGTGCATAAAGTCTCTCTGAAAATTTAGATCCTCACATCCCCGTCATAGGAAGATCTTGTGTTGCCATCTTAGTATAACTTTCGTGTCCACTTGGGACATCCCACAGTAAGTAGCTCACTTTGTTCCTAGTATTGCGGTTGCCCATGACATGGTCGTGTATTGCAGTTGGGAGTTAACATAGCAGAAGCATGTCCAGCTCATAACAAATGTTTATTTTCCCTTTACACCTCCACAACATGTGTTAGTTGTGTTCCTTAGATAGTGAATTCATTGTGCTAGTTTCCCAACACTTGTTCAATAACCATGAGAGAATATATCCTTCTATGTGTCATTATAACATTTCCTTTCTCATAAGGACCCTTACTAGGCTCTCCGTCAAGACCAAGCGCACCTTTGGAGGTTATCGTAGCACAACGCCTGTTTATCCTATTTTCTGTCTTTCATTAGCATCTGGGTACTTCTCAAGTCAAAATCCATGGAGAACTCATTATGAACATCTGCAAACCTACCATGATTATTTTATACTATCTCAATTGGTTCCCACCTCACTTCAAGTTCATCAAAGGTTGATAGCATGCCGCAATTGCTGAGATTGAATGATCTCCTTTCGATAATGGATTATCTACACATGTGCTAGTCCAACGATCTGCTTATCACTCTAACTCTCGTCTTTGGTTTTTTTGGTTGACCAAGGAGCAATACACCTAGTAACACATTCGTATGCCAAAGCTTCTCTCTCAGTCAAGTCTTATAGCGTCTCCCAATTTGGCTGGTAATAGTTGGTTGTGTAGAAGTGTGTTGTAGTGCTTCCTTGTGAAGTAGAGTTGCTAAACATAATTGGATTTTTGAATTCTGGAGCTATACATCACGTGACTACATACAGAGATATTCTTTAAAAAAAATGTAGCTTCTCATAATCGCTTTATATTACCACCATTCCTAGTGGTTACAATGTAAAGGTTACTTCCATAAGGCTCTCTCACTTTCTTTTCATTTGTCTTGCATCATGTGTTGTTTACCCGTAATCTTCAATGCGATATTATCTCAATGTCTAGACTAGTTATCCAACCATATGATCTGATTTAATTAACCTCACTTTTATATACTCTACAAGCGCCCTGAGAGTGGGCAAATTTCCCCTTTTCTACAGACTTCTAGTGTCTTCAACTCTGTTTAAGCTTGTCGATTCCAAGCGGTGCTCTTAGTTATGCTTCCTTACTATCTATTTTCATCTGGTAACTCTCCTCGTGAATCTAATTTTATGCCTTATGGCGTCAAGGGTCGGGGTATGTTCCTTTTGTTAGGATAAAAAGATATTGCTCGCAATCCTTATGAGATTTTCTCCTAAACAATCATCTACCTGCTCTACTTGTCCATGTGACTAGACAACCTAGGTTAATTTTCCCCGATAAATGCATTAAGACGTCTCATTCTTTTGAACTTATCCATGTGGGAACTTTGAGGCCTTGTTCTATACCAACTCGTAATGGTTTTAAGTACTTTCTTGCCATTGTTGACGATTTTCTAGGACTACGAGGGCTTGTCTCATGGGTTTCAAAAGTAATGATTTTCCTTAAAGTTCAAGCTTAAATTGCCATGATTTCAAACCAAAGTGTGTCCCCTTTTTCAAAAGTCTTATATGGGTCGAATTGGATGGGTTACGTGGCCTTCTACTCACCCGGCTTCTAGTATTATTGACAACGTCATTGTCATGTGCAAGAAATTTTGCTACCTCTGGCATTCCACCGCCTTAGGAAGGGTTAGATTGTTCGAATTATGATAATCTCATAAGTAGATGACTTCTTTTCCATCCCGCGCTTGTGGCATAGAGCCCTTATGTCGCTTATTATTAGGAGTATAATCAAATTCCACGTATTTCATTTGCAGCCTCAATCATACCCATGTTGCAAGAGTCTTACTATTTGAGCTCAACTACTTACCTTACGCTCAGGGACACAACTGGTGTATCCTACTTGGTCATTTCTTTAAAAATCTCAAGTTCACATACATGGTATCCACCTTATCTAAGAATATTAGTTACCACTATGCTTTATTTATCTGATAATTGATGTAGTCACCTGGACTAAACCATGTCAGCATCATTAGTAGAAATCCTCGTGTCTCTTAGTATGTAACCTCATGAAATACTCTGCTCAGCGCATAAATGGATTCCTGAATAGTTCCAGCCCAGTATTGAACTCCGTTGCTCCTTATTGTACTGGATCTATTTGGTATTAAAGGTTCAAACGTGTCAAAGTCACCCTGTGATCACATACATTCAGTAGGTAATTTTATGGTCAATTTATTATAGCACATCATAGAGTAATCGTGAAGGTCACCACGAGTTTAGTTTGGGTGATCGCATAGAGATTTAGAACTCAGGAGGGTGAACCTGTTATTCTCAAAGTTTTCCCCTGTAGATGTTATGTGAATTGATGATAAAGGGTACGTAAGTGCATTTCCCATTAGGTCGCACTAGGGGTGTGATGTTTCCCCATAGTTGTTCCTCATGAATTTGTGTTTTCATATGTTTATGTCTAAGAAGGTAGGTGAAGATCATTTGTGTATCACCCTGGTGTAAATTATTGAAGGTGAATGTTAATGGATAGTTAGCTTATGCGAGGTATCTAGCTGTCATCCTTGTTAGATAAGTTTGGAGGTTGGAGTTGTTTCCGAGAATGTGTTATGGAAAAGCCTATAAGTATAAGAGGCCACATTGAAGGCCGAGAGTATTGTGGAAATAAGGAATTTTCTCTTGATTGTATAGCAGTTGGTTTTGATTTGAAAAGTACCTTCTAGGTGTTATGATTTAAAAATGTGCAGTCCATGTCCAGGTATCATCGTGATAATGTAGTGCTTGTAATGCTGAGATTCATGTTATTGATATATACATTGTGGTGCTTTGTCGAGTTCTGGATGTGTTATTTGGATGGTTTTGGTGGTTCTCTGGCAGGTGGATAGGCCTAGTTACAAAGGAGACTCTGCCGAAAATTCTGAAAAATTTAGGAGATAGTCAAAATTTAGGGACTTGAGATAGGTGAGAAAAGAGATATAGTAAGTTAAGCGTTTAGGGCGGACTCTACTCCTCATTCGAGGATGAATGATCCTAAGGGGGGGGGGGGGGAGAATGTAAGGCCCCGGAAAATTTTGCTAAGTAATTTAGGATTTCGTGGTGCCACGTAGGCTAAATATAATATTTTATGTGCTATTAACATGGTTGGCATCAATTGGACTTGGTAAATAAGTGTATCAGTCTTATGGTAAGTAATTTGGGCTCAAGGAAAGGCCTAAACCTATGTCAAATTGGAAAATTTCATAATAGGCTAAGATTCCAAATGAGTTTGCACAAGTCCACACTTTGAACGAGCATATCTAAATATGTGTAAGGTTTTATGTGATGAACAACCCAACATATGAACGGTCTTCGAGTCTAATTTCTAGCACTTCAAACCGTTCATCATTTGGACATTCCTACACAAAGTTATGATCAAATTACCAAAGGCTGGAAAAATGCGATCCTGTGTCGAATCTGCGATCGCAAATCTGTCGCATTTTTGACTCTGCGATTGAAGATCTGTCGCAGATTGGGCCAGTGTTGCCCAGTTTTTGGCACCTATTTAGCGATGCATTCTGAACTCTTGTTTTGCGGTCCATTCTGCGATCGCAGACCCGATTTCGGAGGCTTATTTTTCCTATTTTTATAACCCGACCCCATTTTAATATATAGTCTTTGGGGCTTCATTTGGGGTCATTTTCTACTGATTTTAGAGAGAGTTGAGAGCATATAGAGAGAGAAAGAGAGAGAGAAGGAGCCTAGTTTCATAATCACCCATCTCTTTCTCAAGTCTTCAAGAAACAAAGAACCCAATCACATGTTCTTCATCTAAGAGGTAAGGTTCTATACATTAGACTTTAATTTCGAGTTTAAGGAATAAGATGGGTTATTGAGGTATGATTCTTGGGTTTAATAGCATTATGTATTCATGCATGTACAAATTAGGTTTGTAGGAAGATTGTTGAACATAAATAAGTAAAGATTGGGTTGGGGAATGAAGGAAACCTTGTAGAAGAGATTTGAAATCAAGATGCTCAACTAGTATTTGATAAAATGCTCAAATGAGCTGAAACCATGAATACCTTCCTAATTTGTGTTCAATTTTGTTATGTCTTAAAGTAGATTGGGATTGCTTGAATTTCCAGAACGTCGTAGTAACTTAAGGAAAGCTTAAACAAGGTATGTATGGCTAAAACCCCATCTTTTAGAAATTGAGCTTCATCGGTGTTTGTGTGAATATGGTAAGGTTAAAGTTGAATTGTTGCATTGATTGTTATTTTACATGAATTGTTGTTGTAACCTTATATGCGTGAAAGATGTGTCTCAACTTGATCAACGTGCTATCTTGATAACTTGAAAGGGGCAAAAGATATGAATTATGTATTGAAATGCTTAGACTTTAAATTTAGATTGAAGTTGCATTGTTGTGCCATCTACGTGAAGTATTATCTATGCTTACAATTTAAATGCTCTTGTGTGCACCTACTGTCCTAAATGGAAAAGCTAATATTGAAATTGGGAACGATGTAAAATGCGGCCTAGTGCCAAGAACGATGTGATAAGTTGTGGCCCCAAGTGCCTATGAAATGATATATGTGAAACGAATTGATTAATAAGAAGGGAACAACGCCTTGGTAAGGCGGCCTAGCCGATCGGGCCGAGATTGGACTCCGCTCAAGATAGCGGTGGTATTGTGAATGAACTCTGAAAAAAGGGAAAATGAGATTGTGATTGAAGTATATGTCTCAAATGAGGCAACCTAGCCGATCGGGTCGAGATCGGACTCCGCTCAAGATAGCGGTGGTATTGTGAACAAATGATGAATAGTGTGAAATGCCCCAAACTAAAGGCTATGGAAACATGATGTAAAAATTGTATGATTCTTTTATATTGATAATATTGTGATCGTTTAATGCTTTTGAGTTAGACTTGTGATTTCCTTATTTTTGTATGAAAGTTCTTTCTAACTAGATGGTGTTTACTTATACATACTAGTGCTATTCGATGGCACTAACGTCCCTTTTGCCGGGGCGCTACGTCTTTAAATGGATGTAGGTGTTTCTATCGTAGGCAGTGTTGGTCGCAGCTAGTGCCGCATCATCCTTTCAGCTGACTTGGTGAGCCCCACTTCGTTTCGGGGTCCTGTTTCATCTGTTTATCATGTACTTTGTATTTGTGGTATAGCCGGAGCCTTGTTACCTGCATTTACATATTACATTACTCTTCAGTTGTGCTTAGAGGCTTCGTAGATAGGTTGTGTGTAAGGCCCCGTGAAATTTGTACTCAAGGCATAACTCTTCGTCGAGTCAAAATTTCCGTATATGTTTTGAGAATATGTAATATTTTACTGATTTTGCACTTAAAAACCAAGAGTCAAAATTTTCCAGAAAAATTGCCATTATGCAGTCCAGAATGCGGTTGCAGATCAGTTATGCAGACCGCATTTCTGCCACAGAGTGAAAGAGAAGAATTGTCAAAATTGATGTTGAAGATGCGGTCCATTATGCGATCGCATAACCAATATGCGGACCGCATAATCGTCGCATAAATTCCTCAAGGATTTGTGGAGGTCAGTTCTGCGGTGCAAAATGCGACCGCATAACAGGAATGCGGACCGCATTCCTGTCGCAGACCCAAACAGACCCTTCAGAGTTTTGGGGGCACTTCTGCGGTCCAATTTGCGGACCGTATTTCGATTCTGCAATCGCAGAATGCGACCGCAGATCTTGCTCGGGCTTCTATTTTTCTAAATTTTAAAACCCGACCCCTTTGTAATAAAACACCCCAACCCCTCATTTTTAAAATTCTTCTGAACAAAAATAAGAGAGAGGAAGAGAGGGTTCTTGAGAGAGAAAGCGATTTCCATCAATTTGGTTCTTCAAAACTATCCGGGCCGGGAAAATTCAAAGTAATTGTCCTCATCCCCATCCTTACAGGTAAAATCCCTAACCTTTTTCCTTGATTTTCAGGTTTAAACTAAGGGGGGGGGGGGAGTCTCATGCATTAATTCTTGAAAGTTATGGTTGAAATTGGAATTGTGCATGCATGTCTATTAAAACCTAAAATCTAGTAGGAGTAATTGGGTGGGAGCAAACACTTGTGCAAAGAAGGGGTTAATAACCTAAATATGTTCGGGTAGTGATTTTGAACCTTGAATTCTAAGTTATGTGTATTAATTTGTGCACTATATTGACGTTGCTAGATTATTTGGTGAATTGGAAGTAGAAATTAAAAAGGAATTCAACTCCAGGTATGTATGGCTAACCTTGATCTTGTAAAATCGCCTTGTTGGTGTTCAAATGTTTGGTATATGTCATCTACGTGGGTAAATTGTGAAATTCGTGTGATTGGCATGATTGCGAATATGATATGTGGTATTAGCTGAGAAACAAATTACGGAAGGAAATTGTAAGTGATGCAACTGGAATAATTGTGATAGTAACATCTATGGCTTATCGTGGACAAGTATTGTTGCAACGTAAAACACTTGTGAATTGTTGAATATGACGGAAATAGTATTAACGGTTATGGAGATACTTGTAAATTATTGTTGCTACTTCTTAAGAAGAGTTGTTGTGATCTTTGTGAATTATTCATTGTTGTTGTTGTGATTGTTTGTGAAATGAAATTGTACGGTGGGATCGGGTTGCACACCGCAACACGAAGTAATAAGGTGTGGGCTGTGGTGATAAGGGTGGCCGAGGTAATAAGGGTGGCCGAGGTAATAAGGGTGGAAAGTGATCGAAATCACTGTTGAAATGAAAATATGAGCAAAAATGCGAAATTTATTGATGTGGAAATGTGGAAGGGGAAATAGGAGAGTTTGTAAAACTTGTTTGGCTTGATTGTTCCTTCTTATGGACTTGATTGTTGTTTCTATTACTGTTACTTACTTGTCTATGGCTTGATGTGTACTTGGCGCAAAATTTGTTCATACATACCAGTACAATTCCAGTGTACTGACGCCCCTTTTGCCGGGGTCGCTACATTCGTGTTATGATTGTAGGTGGATCCATAGCAGGTACTCCAGTCCACCGACCGTAGCTCCTCATCACTTTCCATCTGCTGAATTGGTGAGCCCCTTTCCTTTCGGGGCCCTGTGTGGCTCAAGCCGCCTTCGTTTTGGGATCTTGTCTTGATATTTGTATAAGGTATAGCCGCAGCCTTGTTACCGGCAAGTACTGTATCATCCTTTTTCAATGTTAAAGGCTCCGTAGACAGAAAATGTGGGTCATGAACTAAAGTGATATGTATCTTGTATGTTGGGCTATGAAAAATGTAAACCACGCTAATAAATCATGTACCATGTGTATGCTTTGTAATTAAAAGGTGTTTTTAATTGTAAATGGTTATTTCTTTTGGCCAATAAGTAATGAAAGAATGCGGGATAACATGTGGGGTAGGAAAGGCACTCAGGAAATGGTTATTTCTTGAAGTGTTTCCGGATGAGCTTCCAGGGATTCCGCCAGATAGGGATATTGATTTCGGGATTGATGTATTGCCAGATACTCAGCCAATATCCATTCCACCATACAGAATGGCGCCAGCAAAGTTAAGGGAGTTAAAGGAGCAGCTGAAGGATTTATTGGAGAAGGGGTTCATACGACCGAGTGTGTCACCGTGGGGTGCTCCGGTTCTTTTTGTCAGAAAGAAGGATGGGTCGCTTCGGATGTGCATTGATTATCGGCAGCTTAACAAAGTCACCATAAAGAATAAATATCCTTTGCCTCGGATAGATGATTTGTTCGACCAATTGCAAGGTGCAAAGTTCTTCTCCAAAATTGATCTGCGGTCCGGGTATCACCAATTGAAGATCAGAGAGCAGGATGTTCCTAAGACCGCCTTCAGAACTCGCTATGGTCACTTTGAATTCTTGGTCATGTCTTTTGGGCTAACCAACGCCCCGGCAGCTTTCATGAACCTTATGAATCGGGTTTTCAAGCCATTTCTAGACTCCTTTGTGATTGTTTTCATTGACGACATCCTCGTTTATTCGCGGAGTAGGGAGGATCATGCCAATCACCTCAGAGCAGTTTTGCAGACTCTTCATCAGCACCAGTTGTACGCTAAATTTTCGAAATGTGAATTTTGGTTGGAGTCCGTCACTTTTCTGGGTCATGTTGTTTCCAGTGAGGGGATTCAGGTGGATCCCCAGAAGATTGCAGCAGTGAAGGATTGGCCTAGACCCACGACCCCGACGGAGGTTCGTAGCTTCTTGGGTTTAGCCGGGTACTACTGGAGGTTTGTGGAGGGATTCTCTACGCTCGCCTCCCCATTGACTAAATTGACGCAGAAAGCAGTTAAGTTCCAGTGGTCCGACGCTTGTGAGAAAAGTTTTCAGGAATTGAAGTTAAGGTTGACCTCGGCACCGGTATTGGCTTTGCCAGAAGGCACGGAAGGATTTGTGGTTTATTGTGATGCCTCCAGGGTTGGTTTGAGGTGTGTATTGATGCAGCATGGGAAGGTTATAGTGTATCCTTCAAGGCAACTCAAGAATCACTAGAAGAATTACCCGACGCACGATTTGGAGCTTGCAGCAGTTGTATTTTCCTTGAAGATATGGCGGCATTATCTTTATAGGGTCCATGTGGATGTGTTCTCGGACCACAAGAGTCTCCAATATTTATTCAAACAGAAAGAGTTAAATTTGAGGCAGCGGCGGTGGTTAGAATTTCTTAAAGATTATGATATGAACATCTTGTACCATCCAAAAAAGGCGAATGTGGTGGCCGACGCCCTCAGTCGGAAATCCATGGGTAGTTTGGCTCATTTGGGAGCGGATCAGAGGCTCCTGGCCCGGGAGGTTTATCAGTTGGCCAGTCTTGGGGTTTGCATTTCGACCCTGAATGAGGAAGAAATCATGGTGCATAACAGAGCAGAATCGTCACTTGTAGCAGAAGTCAAGGAAAAGTAGTTCATTGACCCAGCATTGGCACAGATAAAGGAGGCAATTCTGAACAACAAAACTTCGGCATTTTCACTCGGCGGCAATGATGGTGTGTTACGATGTCAGGGTAGGCTATGTGTTCCAGATGTGGATGACCTTCGGGAGAGGATAATAGCAGAGGCTCATCATTCCAGGTATTCGGTGCACCCTGGTTCCACGAAGATGTATCATGATCTCAAGGAGATTTATTGGTGGAGCGGTATGAAGAGGGGTGTGGCGGACTTTGTGTCTAAATGTCCAAATTGTCAGCAAGTAAAAGCTGAGCATCAGCGGCCCGGTGGGTTAACCCAGCTTATGGAGATACCAATGTGGAAATGGGAGATGATCAACATGGATTTCGTGGTAGGATTACCTTGCACTCAGCGCAAGTTCGACTCAATTTGGGTGATAGTGGATCGACTCACCAAATCAGCTCACTTCTTGCCAGTCAAGTCTACCGATACCGCAGAACAGTATGCTCGGTTGTACATCAAGGAAATAGTGAGGCTTCATGGTACTCCACTCTCTATTATTTCGGATCGAGGGGATCAGTTCACAGCTAATTTTTGGAAGAAATTTCAGCAAGGTTTGGGTACTCAGGTGAATCTCAGCACGACTTGCCATCCGCAGACCGATGGCCAAGCAGAGCGGACGATTCAGACGCTTGAAGACATGTTGCGAGCTTGTGTCTTGGATTTCAAAGGTAATTGGGATGATCACTTGCCCCTTATAGAATTTGCTTACAATAACAGCTTTCATGCTAGCATCCAAATGGCCCCATTTGAGGCATTGTACGGAAGGAGATGCAGATCTCCGATTGGATGGTTCGAAACAGGTGAAGCAGAATTGATAGGGTCGGATCTCGTGCATCAGGCTATGGAAAAAGTTAAAGTCATTCAGGAAAGGATGAAGACTGCTCAGAGTCGCCAGAAATCCTATGCGGACGTTCGTCGAAGGGGATTGGGGTTCCAAGTAGATGATTGGGTATTCTTGAGGGTGTCTCCTATGAAGGGAGTCATGCGATTTGGGAAGAAAGGGAAGCTGAGTCTTAGATATGTCGGGCCTAATCGGATCATTCAAAGGATCGGGCAAGTTGCTTATAGGCTGGAGTTGCCCCCTGAAATGTCCTTAGTGCACCCGGTGTTCCATGTGTCTATGTTAAGGAAAGTGGTCGGAGATCCGTCCTCCATTGTGCCAGTTGAAGACATCAAGGTTACTGAAGAGTTATCGTATGAAGAAATTCCGGTTGCTATTCTTGATAGGCAAGTCCGTAAATTGCGAAATAAGGAAATTGCTTTAGTTAAAGTGTTGTGGCGAAATCAACAAGTCGAGGAATCCACGTGGGAAGCGGAAGATGAGATGAAAGAAAAATATCCCGATTTGTTTGAGCAAGTCTAGTAGTGATCGTGCGAATTCTTGTCCCTAAGCGAAATGGCATTGTGTCCCGTTTGGTGCAAAGGCACCCCATTTCTCCCCTAGATGCATTACTATCGTAATTCTTCAAGTTGTGCCAAAATTATATGTGTTGTGCTTGTTTGAATCATATGCCAACCTTTCTCGGTGAAATTTTGTAAGAACTCTTGTGATAAGTAGTTGGCCTGTGGTGGTATAGATTGGTAATAAGTGATTTGCAAGTGTGTAGTGCATCGAAATGGTTAAACTATGTAGGACTCATTGGAGTAATCAAACTATGTGCAAAAGTGTGTCAAATGATTGGATATGTGTACGTAGAGGGGCGATAAATTGTGTACCAGCTATAAGGATAATAGGAACTGTGTAATAGTGCATAAAAATGTGTTTTGGGGGTTCTCTGACAGGTAGATAGGTCCAAATTACAAAGGAAATTCTGGCAAAATTTTTCTAAAATATGGGAGTTAGTGGAAAATTTGGAAACTTGCATATCACGTTTTTCAAACCAACTGATTTTCAAAAACCCTCATTCGAGGACGAATGATTTTAAGTGGGGAGGATGTAAGGCCCCGTGAAATTTGTACTCAAGGCATAACACTTCGTCGAGTCAAAATTTCCGCATATGTGTTGAGAATATGTAATATTTTACTGATTTTGCACTTAAAAACCAAGAGCCAAAATTTTCCAGAAAAATTTCCATTATGCGGTCCAGAATACGGTCGCAGATCAGTTATGCGGACCGCATTTCTGCCGCAGAGTGAAACAGAAGAATTGTCAAAATTGATGTTGAAGATGCGGTCCATTATGCGATCGCATAACCAATATGCGGACCGCATAATCGTCGCATAAATTCCTCAAGGATTTGTGGAGGTCAGTTCTGCGGTGCAAAATGCGACCGCATAACAGGAATGCGGACCGCATTCCTGTCGCAGACCCAAACAGACCCTTCAGAGTTTTGGGGGCACTTCTGCGGTCCAATTTGCAGACCGCATTTCGATTCTGCGATCGCAGAATGCGACCGCAGATCTTGCTCGGGCTTCTATTTTTCTAAATTTTAAAACCCGACCCCTTTGTTATAAAATATCCTAACCCCTCATTTTTAAAATTCTTCTGAACAAAAATAAGAGAGAGGAAGAGAGGGTTCTTGAGAGAGAAAGCGATTTCCATCAATTTGGTTCTTCAAAACTATCCGGGCCGGGAAAATTCAAAGTAATTGTCCTCATCCCCATCCTTACAGGTAAAATCCCTAACCTTTTTCCTTGATTTTCAGGTTTAAACTGGGGGGGGGGGGGGAGTCTCATGCATTAATTCTTGAAAGTTATGATTGAAATTGGAATTGTGCATGCATGTCTATTAAAACCTAAAATCTAGTAGGAGTAATTGGGTGGGAGCAAAGACTTGTGCAAAGAAGGGGTTAATAACCTAAATATGTTCGGGTAGTGATTTTGAACCTTGAATTCTAAGTTATGTGTATTAATTTGTGCACTATATTGACGTTTCTAGATTATTTGGTGAATTGGAAGTAGAAATTAAAAAGGAATTCAGCTCCAGGTATGTATGGCTAACCTTGACCATGTAAAATTGCCTTGTTGGTGTTCAAATGTTTGGTATGTGGCATCTACGTGGGTAAATTGTGAAATTCGTGTGATTGGCATGATTGCGAATAAGATATGTGGTATTAGCTGAGAAACAAATGACAGAAGGAAATTGTAAGTGATGCAACTGGAATAATTGTGATAGTAACATCTATGGCTTATCGTGGACAAGTAGTGTTGTAACGTAAAACACTTGTGAATTGTTGAATATGACGGAAATAGTATTAACGGTTATGGAGATACTTGTAAATTATTGTTGCTACTTCTTAAGAAGTGTTGTTGTGATCTTTTTGAATTATTCATTATTGTTGTTGTTGTGATTGTTTGTGAAATGAAACTGTACGGTGGGATCGGGTTGCGCGCCGCAACACGAAGTAATAAGGTGTGGGTTGTGGTGATAAGGGTGGCCGAGGTAATAAGGGTGGCCGAGGTAATAAGGGTGGAAAGTGATCGAAATCACTTTTGAAATGAAAATATGAGCAAAAATGCAAAATTTATTGATGTGGAAATGTGGAAGGGGAAATAGGAGAGTTTATAAAACTTGTTTGGCTTGATTGTTCCTTCTTATGGATTTGATTGTTGTTTCTATTACTGTTACTTACTTGTCTATGGCTTGATGTTTACTTGGCGCAAAGTTTGTTCATACATACCAGTACAATTCCAGTGTACTGACGCCCCTTTTGCCGGGGGCGCTACATTCGTGTTATGATTGTAGGTGGATCCATAGCAGGTACTCCAGTCCATCGACCGTAGCTCCTCATCACTTTCCATCTGCTGAATTGGTGAGCCCCTTTCCTTTTGGGGCCCTGTGTGGCTCATGCCGCCTTCGTTTTAGGATCTTGTCTTGATATTTGTATAAGGTATAGCCGGAGCCTTGGTACCGACAAGTACTGTATCATCCTTTTTCAATGTTAGAGGCTCCGTAGACAGAAAATGTGGGTCATGAACTAAAGTGATATGTATCTTGTATGTTGGGCTATGAAAAATGTAAACCACACTAAGAAATCATGTACCATGTGTATGCTTTGTAATAAAAAGGTGTTTTTAATTGTAATTGGTTATTTCTTTTGGCCAATAAGTAATGAAAGAATGCGGGGTAACATGTGGGGTAGGAAAGGCACCCAGGTCCGCTTGACTGGGGCTACCCGGTCGAGCGCCGATCATGTCCCTCGAATTTGGGGCGTGACATTGTGGGTAGTGTCGGGTATTGGAATTAAAGTAGAAATATTGATGTTTGGCAAAGATTTATAAAACTTGTAATATTTTGATAATTATGATTTAAGCTGCTAGTGGAAATGAAATGGAAGTTGTTAATGAAATACTTACTAAGTATGATTAATGGAGTCCATCTCCTATTTATTCATGAATTAGTCTGGGTAGAATGAAATCTAACAGGCTTGCTCGGTCGGGTTTACTCGGTTGAGCGCCGGTCGTGCTCCTCGGTTTTGGGGGCATGACACATACTTTGTAACTTTTATCCATATATTGTTGATTCACCTTAATGTTGACTATAATCCACTAGTGATAACTTGAAACTTCTTACGTAATACATCTTCACTAGGGCTCACGTCTCGTCGGCTAACATCTGAAGTTATTTGATTGATCCACCTTAAGGACAATACTATACTTCAATAACTGTATTTCATAGCATCTCAACGTGATTCATCTTATAGGAGGTCTTCTAATCTCATGCAGTTCATAAAATCCATTCTTATTGAATCATTACTCAATCAAAAGCTATATTTCTAAACATCATCCTCTCATCATTTATCACACTCATACTCCTATTCTACTACCAGGGAAACATTCTATCTCTTCTAAATGCTCTTAGTCTTAGACTCCTCCGAGTTCATCCATACTATACTGAGCTTTCTATAACTTACGAAATCCATCAACTCTCTCATTTTGATGGGCTTAACCCCGAGGCCTTACCTATTTTTGTCACCTCCTCACTCATATTTTCTTATCCTTACTCCTAATTTTCTACAAACCTTGTCGCTCTACCATACTTTAGCTTGCGACCTGCACATATCTATTTATATTACTCGCACCCATATTTTAACTTGCTATCACCATAGATTTCCTTATGTTTTTCTAGAACCTTAAGCGAGACATCATGTCGTCTCTAACTCTTCTTTACTCTCATAGCTAGACCTCTCGATACCTGGAAACCATAGGCTGGAAGATATGCTACTAATGATACCACTATTAGTTCTAGATACAGAATCACGGTGCTTCTAGCCCTATATTTGAAATCTGGACTATCCACAACCTTCCATACTTGAGTATCTCGTACTCTCTTCACCTTTACATACTTACCTTTAAATCTCGCATTGCATCTTCTATCGCTTTCATAACCTTCCTTCCACATAAGTGGAATTTACATCCACACCTTAAAGATCTACCAAAATACTTGCACCTCTAGTGCATACACAATCTAGCATAGGCTTCATACTGACTTCTTATGACTCAGCTCTATGGCACGATCCAGAAATGAATGAAGGGTAACATTTCCTATATGCCTTGTAGCCTCTCAATTATAAGTGTGGCTCGCAACACACCCATAAGTGAGACTCTACTAGACAAGACATTGTAGATTCTCTAGGATACGACCTACTCTGATACCACTTTGTCACGCCCCAAGCCTGGGGAGGGGTGGCTGGAACTCGGTGCCATACCGGCCCGAGCGAACAACTCTGCAGCTCATGATCATTCGATAAAAACTAGAACATACATAGGGCAACTTGGCTGAACTGATTCTTTCTATAACTATCATGGGACAACATAGTCCCAATTCGTATTGTGTAACTGTAAGTGGGCAAGCGAGCCTACTCAAAACATGAATACACATAGAACGTCAAGGCCTCTGACATGCTGTACATACTGAACCTGTGTCTACAAAGCCTTTAAGGGTATCTAACATCAAAATATAGTCAGGCACAGGACACTGGCCTACCCATAAGTGTATATATACATAGGACAGTCTGATAACCTCTAGACTCGCTGTACTCCGGATAAAATGGAGCTTTGCCAATCCTCAGCTGGATATCAACTCTTTCTATGATAAGAGCCCGCTAAACTAGATACCTGAACCTGCAAGCATGAATGCAGTGCCCCGACGATGGGACATTAGTACAAAGAAATCTACTAAGTATGTAAGGCAGATAACATATGCATAACTTAATTAAAACTGAACTGATATGTATGTGTGATATACTGAAAGCAATCTGGTTGGTCAATGAGATCTAAGAATCACACTTACCTTATTCTAACTCATAACATATGTAAATATTGAATTATCCAATTTACCTTACAAAGGATATTGTCTGAAAAGGGAAGGCTCCGTTGGCCGAGAACATCTAATGTCATATATACATCTTATTCATGTCATGATATACCTGAACTTGTTCCCATATGCTATTTGTACTAGAAACCATCATATTATGGAACTTCATCTATAACATTCTTATAGCCATCATACCTTATATCTGAATACTTACCTCAGACATATCAAACATCACTAGGGCTACATTGAAACATAAAAGTGGCACTTACACGTTTCATAAGAGACCTCCCGCAAGGCTCACTCATAAACATGAATAACCTTTGGCTCGTACGAGTAACATAGCACACCGTTCGTACGACTCATAATACTGAGGTATGGCTATGCGTGCAACTGAGACCGTCCATAACCAACCCTCATTATGCACCTATGCGTTCATAGACCATCCATAGGGCTTCACTGTGCACCTACACGTTCATAGACCGTCCGTAGGGATCATGTCTTATACATATTTATTTCATATCACTCATGCAGACATCATTCAATCATCAATAGATAAACTCGTATTCATAAGCATACAAGTTCGTGAGTAACTCGTTACAATAACTAATCCTTATTCCTTAGCCACTTTCTACGTCATCCTTCGTATTCTATATTATTTATCCATAAAAAATGTTGTAACTATTTGAAATCACACTTCTATCCTTATTCATATCACGGTGCGTTGCTGAGGATTACATGATTCTTTCTACTTATAGATATGTAGTATTCGTAGCTTGTGAGTATATATATATATATATATATATATATATATATATATATATATATATATATATATATATATATATATATATATATATATAAATATAACCATTCATCAATATGTAACAAGAGTTGCGGGATTTATGCTCTACCAACTTATATTCTTATTGCTAAGCTTATCTTATTCTATAATTTATGACTCCATAGGTAACGTATATCGTCTCTTACATCACCCTCATATATAATCAACATTATTTAACTTGAGAGCAATATGACTATCTTTGTGGGTCTTTATCAGTTTTGTGAACACAAACGTGTAAGTATTGGAAATTGTGCCATTCTTTAGGTCAAAACATTCTTATCATTCTGCAACTATATATTATGCTACCTTGAAGAACTATTCGGATATAACTATCCCTCATTATAGGGACACTATATTGCTTTTGATTCGTCAGGCCATTAGTACGTAATGTTTAATCAATGTTTAGACGTATTGTTACATATAAAAGACAAGGACCTTTCAGAAGGCTCTATTTACTCCTTAAGAATACATGAAACTGCGATCAATAGAATCCATTTCAATATCCGTATTACTATCTCGTGAACGAACCTTAATCGTCGGTATAGTACGTATACAAAGCCTCGTCCCTTTAAATTCCTTATAAGGGTAACATAACTTAGGGAATCATGCCAAAGAATAGAAAGGAAGACCTCACATACCTCATAACATCCAGTCTAATCCTCAAGCTAACTTAACCTGCAGCTCCTTTGTCTACAAGCAATGAACAATACTGTGGTCACAATACGAATGCCATAACTTATCGCATTTGAATGACACACTTTATTCTACGATAAACATGACAGCACCTCCCTTATTTATATGGCTTCCAACAAGTTACAACAGCCAAAAATAGCCCAAACAACATCAACAAATACTCATAATAAGCCTTTCAAAACAGTTTAACAATCCTGACGAGCGGCAAGCTCGGTTTGTGACTAAACAACTATAGTTTTAAATCGCTTCTTCCTTCCAGGATTTACCAACAATATTAATCGCCACATATTAAATATCCCTACTGATTTTCAGCCACAATACAACATTGAAATGACCCCATAATAGTCCCACAAGTTTAGCAACTTAAAACTTATTTTTCAGGTTATTAAAATACGTTTCCGACTTGTCTTTTGTTTAAAATCGAACAACACAACAAACAACATAACTAAGCCTCTTATCATATAAAACAGACATGAATTCAACCTAATAATAAGTTCACAACCAGAAAACAGTGACGCAAAAACAAACAACATACTACTCTTTCGAAACTCGCTAGTTCTAGTCTTTAGGATTGAGCTACAACTCGTAGAAGTTTATATAAGAGAAGAGAAGCGTAAAGTCACCTTGGAATGAGAATAACCCACGAAACCTACTGCCTCTTCATCCAAAACCAGTCCCCCAATGCAGCTACAAGAAGGATAAAAGGAAACTAGCAAGCTGTCGGGGTTTTTCGGCACTAGAATCACTTCGTATCACCCGAAATCACCAGGGTTTGTTTAGGATTTTGGGGGAGGAGTTGCAGGGGTTTAGTCTGAAGTTCTTACTGTGAAATATGAGTGAAAGAAATGGTTTAACTCAGCCCTTGAAAGGCCCCTTGGACGCCCCTTTTTGGGGATTTATTTGGTCCCTTCATTTAAACAAGTAGTTGACACACCTACTTGTCACCTACCAGCCTGTGCGATCTTGCAAAACCGTGAATATCTCACTAATCAAATATAGTATTTCCAAACCATTTAATGTATTAGAAACTAGACTCATAGAGCTTCAATTTGGTAGGTGGATCATCCCGTAATTCCATGTATATTGGGAGAAAAGCTCTGATACATTTGACCTGTGGCTTCAAGCAACGTAACTCTTCTTTGTACAATGCAGCCGCCAGTGGTCTAGCTGAGGCATTCAACAAGACTCTATGCAACTTGTTAAAGAAAGTCGTCTCGAAATCCAAACGAGATTTGCATGACCGTATGAAAGAAGCTCTGTGGGCATATAGGACAACTCACCGTACGCCAACACAAGCGACCCCTTATTCACTCGTTTATGGAGTTGAAGCCCTCTTACCACTCGAGCATCAAATACCTTCATTACAATTAGCTATTCAAGAAGGGATCACAGATGAAGAGAATGGTTGACTTTGATTAGCAGAGTTTGAGGCTCTTGATGAGAAGAGGTTGGAAGCTCAACAAAGTCTTGAATGTTATCAAGCTCGATTGTCTCGAGCCTTCAACAAAAGAGTTTGCCCAAGATCCTTTCAAGTACGAGATCAAGTCCTTGCCATAAAAAGACCCATTATTACTTCCCATAAACCTTTAGGAAAGTTCACTTCAAAATGGGATGGGCCATATGTCATATAAGAAGCTTGCTCAAGTGGGGCTTACAACCTGGTTGATGCAGATGGCATGAGAATCGGCCCTATCAATGGCAAGTTTTTGAAGAAGTATTATCCTTATAATTACAAATCTCCTTAACGCACGAGCCTAAACTGCATGTTCCTACACTCTTGGCCCGCATGAGTCAAAATTGTGTACGACCAGCACAAAAAAAAGTTTGCTAGGTAGAAAACCTCAAACAAGGCAACCTAGGAAAAAAGTTAGGACATAAAAAATTCCGCTAGGTTGAAAACATCGAAAGAGGCTGCCTAGGCAAAAGTTAGGACATAAAGAAAAATGAAAAAATAACCCATTCTGAACTACGATTTGACTTGATCCTCTTTACCGAGGTGGATAGGCAGCTTAGAGTTTTATTTTAAGTTCAGTCGCATAAGTTCAAACGATACATATTGCCCCAGTCGTTGTCCAAATAAAGTATGATGGAAGTAATTCATTCAACCAGCACTTGAAAATCATGCTGAAATTTCATTCTTCTTTTGAACTTTGGATCTCATATGACTTAGAGGGGCGCAAACCTCCATGGTAAACCAGTGTCTTCAATGTGATGATTATAGTCCTTTAAGAGCTACCATTTTTACACAAAGCGGCCCCGTCGCCTGACCCCAATGTATGCGGGTCGAGGTGCAAGCAAAATATCAAAACTCTACTCAAGCGGCCCTTCCGCCTCACCCCAATGTATGCGGGTGGAAGTGTAACAAGTACCAAAACCTACACAAAGCGGCCCTGCAGCCTCACCCAAATATGTATGCGTGTGGTGGTGTAATAACAATACCCAAATTTCCACACAAAGCGGCCTCGCTGCCTCACCCCAACATGTATGCGGGTGGTGGTGTAACAACAGTACCCAAAATTCCACACAAAGCGGCCCTGCCGCCTTACCCCAATGCTCAACCACAACCTTTTGTCACGTCCCCAATTTCCCTCTGTAGGATGTCGTGATAGCAACTAGTCTCTAAAACTAGGTAAGCCTAACATACATGCAATATTAACTGAGTATTTGTAAAGAACCTTTAAATAGCTCAACCACTATCATATAAAGAAACTCCGTAACTCAACAGAACACAACTTTCCAAAATTCGGCGACTACAAGTCACAAATTCAATAAGATGGTACTGAACATCCGTATACATGAGTGTTTATAAAAAGATAAGAAAAGAAAATAGACTCGATAGATGGTGACTCTGAGGCTTGCGGACGCCAGCAGGTATACCTTGAAGTCTCCGAACTGGTCCCGTCTCACTGGTGCCTAGACTGGTAGGATGTAACTGGATCTGCCAAAAAGATGTGCAGAAGCATAGAATGAGTACACCACAACGGTACCCAGTAAGTGCCAAGCCTAACCTCGGTAGAGTAGTGACGAGGTCAGGTCAAGGCCCTACTGGAATAAATAAGAAACTGGACAAGTTAATAGTATTGAAATAATAGTAGCAATAGCACTGAGATAATAAAGAAATACATCGAGATTAACTACACTGAACTAAGGCAAATAATGCATCATGGAAGAAAACAAGGAAGGCTATGACACGAAGCAAAGCAACAAAACACAAGTGAAGTAATAGAAAGACATCAACAAGAATTACTATCGAGTTACCGCCTTGTTGTATACGACAAAATCGGAGGGTCCAATTTCCCGTCATCGAGGCAATTCGGAAGATCGCCTCAAAGCCTCAAGGCTGCAAAGATGCGCTCGAGTCTTCTTCTTCGGAGCTCGTCGACACCAGGTCTGAAGAAAATATCGGCCGAGAATAGAATAAAAATCGGGAGTCCCCTAGACGCGGCTAAGTCTGACAAAGCCTAGCCAGGCTACCCTGAACCCTAATCAGGGTGTCACATCCAGCCGTCCCATCTCCACACCTTTACAACTAATGTATGCCTTACCGTATAAGCTTCCCCCTTTCTATATAAAGGGGATTTTTACTATTTTGTAAGGGACTGATGTTGCTCCAACTACTCTACATGAAATATATGATAACTCTCTCTCTCTTTTCTCTCTAATACACTATCTCGATATTGTTGCTCTATTTTATCATCTTCATACTTGTTCTTCATTTATTGCTTATCATCGGCCATAAAGAGCCTCCTTTAATATTATCGCATCTGTTAGCCCTTCCCCGACTGCCCCTAATAGCCCGAGCCCGAGCTCGGGAATCGACCTCGAGGCCCTAAATCGACTAGCTCGAGGCCCTGAACAACTATCTTTCGGTTCGATTACGACTCCATTTTAGTTTGCATCTCGTCCTTAAACTTCATATAGATAGCATCAAATCCTCTACAACTAGCATAAAAATAGATCACGTATTTTTAGAGTCCCATCAACAAATTTAATTGTTATTACCATTTTCACGGTAAAAGTTTGGCACCCACCGTGGGGCTCAAAATAATAGTGATTATTTTCTTGCTAAGTTTTATTACACAACGCAAGTTATCTTTCACACTTTTCTTGTCCAAGATCTTCGATTTCAGGTCAATATGTCTGGCTTAGTGAATAGAGTAGAAAACGACGACCTCGAAAATCACGAGGAGAACGGTGTGGCCATTCCGATCGTTGGTGCGCCACCACGGAACCCCGAAAATGCACTTGGGCCGACTCCAGCAGACGAAGGCTCGTGCGACGCCCAACAGATTAATGAAACCTCACACACCGACAGGAGCATAAAACAAGGCGACCAACAGGAAGCCCAAAAAACCCCAGCTCGGGAAGAACAGGAAGTTAGCCTTCATGTTATTTTTGAAATGTTGCAGGCACAATAGCTGGCTATCGCTCAGCTGCAAAGCCACCCGAAAACTCCCAGCACCGTAGCACCGGGAACAACTCCCCCGGCCGAACAGGTACCGGAGAGATTGAGCAATAATGGTTCGATAGCCGACCTTACTATCGTAAAAATGCTCGAGGATCTTACCAGAAGGATCGAGTCGGGCGAAAAAATGATAGCAGCCAACGACAAGAAGGTCGAAACTAACAGCTCCAGGGTCGACCAAATCCCGGGCGCGCCCCCGGTCTTGAAAGGCGTAGACTAGAGGAAGTTCGTGCAGCGGCCGTTCCTGGAGGAAGCGGCTCCGAAGCCTATTCCAAAGAAGTAAGAATGCGGGAACTCCCGAAATACAACGGGACCTCAGACTCCAACGAGCACATTACCGTCTACACGTGCGTAGTGAAGGGCAACAACATAAAAGACGACGAGATCGAGTCCGTCTTGCTGAAGAAATTCAGGGAATGCTCTCAAAGGGGGCCATGATGTGGTACCATAATCTAGCTCCCAACTCCATAGACTCATTTGCCATGCTGGCAGACTCCTTCATAAAGGCACACGCCGGTACCATCAAAGTATCAACGAGGAAGTCTCACGTATTCAAGATCAGGCAAAGGGAAAACGAAATGCTGCGAGATTTCGTATCTCGCTTTCAAACGGAACAAATGGAATTACCCCCGGTCTTCGACAACTGGGCGGTGCAGGCCTTACTCAAGGCCTGAATGAGCGGAGTTCAGTGGCCTCAAGGCAGCTGAAAGAAAATCTAATTGAGTATCCTGCCGTAACATGGTCGGACGTCCACAACTAATATCAGTCGAAGATCAGGGTTGAGGATGATCAATTAGGAGCCCCTTCGGGCTCAATATAGCCGAGTAGGCTCTTAGCGAAGGAATCAAAGCCAAATAGAGAAAGGTATCAGCCATACACCGAAGATAGGAGAAATGCCCCAAGACGCAACCCGCCTCGCAACGACCGACTGGTCAACCGAGGGCAGAATCCTCGAGGACCCATTAACAGAGTCGGATTCGATGAAAACATGGGGCCAATAGGGGCACCGCACCTATCAGAATACAACTTCAACGTTGGTGTTTCAGACATCGTGTTCGCTATTGGCAAAATCAAGGATACCAGATGGCCCAAACTTGTACAATCGGATCCTTCCCAAAGGAATTATAACTTGGTATGCGAGTTTCACAACACGCATGGCCACAGAACCAAGGACTGTCACAGTTACGAGAGGAAGTATCTAGGTTACTCAGTAAGGGTCATCTTAGAGAATTCTTGAGTGGCCGAGCCAAAAATTAGTTCTGAGAAAGAGAAGCGGCCAAGAAGAACGAAGCGAACGAGCCATGACATGTTATTCACATGATATTAGGGGGCATCAACGCTCCCCAGGAACCCGTGATGAGGAGGACAAAAATATCCATCACCAGAGAAAAGCGAACCCGGGGATACGTACCCGAAGATGCCCTCACATTCAGCGATGAGGACTCCGAGACCCTGTCCCAACCTCATAACGACGCACTGGTAATCTCTTTCCTTGTAAATACATTTCGAATAAAACATGTACTCGTGGACCCAGGTAGCTCGGCCAATATTATCAGGTTGAAGGTAATAGAGTAGCTCGGACTTCTAGACTAAATCGTGCCCGCCACTTGAGTCCTCAATGGATTTAACATGGCAAGTGAAACAACAAAAGGAGAGATCACTCTCCCGGTTAGCGTGGCCGGCACGACCCAAAATGTCAAATTCCATGTCATCGAAGGAGACATGAGGTACAACGCCTTGTTCGGACTATCGTGGATACACTGCATGAGAGCAATACTGTCCACCCTCCACCAGATGATGAAAGTCCCAACAAAAGACGGGATTAAAACCGTCCACGAGGAGCAGCATGCAGCAAGGGAAATGTTCGCGGTGCACGATGTGGCACCGACGCCAATATCTCCACTCTCGAGAGAGCCTAAGGATAATCAAACTACATCTTCGGCTAAGCCCAATTGAACACAGCGGAGGACCGTACCGAGTCCTCATTACAAACAACAGGGGCATGTGAGACCTCGAAAACGTCGCCAAGCACATCCCACGATAAGGTATAACCATCCGCCCTTTCATTTTATATTTTATACTAATCCTTTATACATGCACTCAATCGAAGCAGTCAAAAGCTCTCACCCAGCCCGAATACCCTAAGGTTTTTAAAGCATCCATTGCACTCTTTTCCTTCGACTGAGCTTTTGTCCCAAAGAGGGTTTTGCCGGCAAGGTTTTTAACGAGGCAACATCTATATGCTACCTAAGGGGAATCCAACAAGTCTTCAAGGGTTCTTTTGCTATCAATCACGAGCGCCAAAGGACATACTTTCGGAAGATCGTCCGCTCAGAAGAGGCATGAAATGCCAAACAGGGTCCCAATGAGAAACAATATACCGGACCAAACGGTCGAATGAACCGTTTCCGTATAGCCGAGCCCCTAATAGTGGAGGCTCATGTACTAGTTCCAAATAATCAAATAATGCTTTTTGCCAACATGACTCATGCTCCAAAGAAACCCTGCATTTTTGCCAGAACGATTCCTCCATCACAAAACGTCCCAAATACTCGGAGACTGGCGTCTATAATTCGGCACCCGCATGACCTCAGGGTCGAAACTCCAAACTAATAAGCCCTCAATGAGGCAGCACGAAAATCATTAAATATCTCAAAAAAGAAAGCGTCCCGAATACTCGGAGACTGGCGCCAAAGAACTCAACATATGCACGACCTCAGGGTTGGAATCTCAAAAGTCGTAAGCCCTCAATAAGGCAATCCCGAGCTCACGAGTAACGACTCTCGAGCCAAAACAAACTCGATGGCTCAGAGACTGTCGCCAATAGCTATTCAGCAAGAAACCCGAGGCTGTAAGACCCTGAGCGGGCAGACTCGCTCTTGTAAAGCTTACACAAAGCAACAACACAAACTGTAAGACCTCAAGCAAGGCATGAATCATACTTGTACCAAGTATCAACAAAAACTGTAAGACATAAAAAGGAATGAAAGTTTTGTAAGACCTTACTACAGGGACAAATTCGATCTCAAAGTTCATGCTATATATCGAATTTGTAAGACCCCTAAAAAGGCATACCCTCGATATAGACGCCTAAACTACTATACTCGAGACCAAAAAATGGCTCCAGCCAAACATAAATGACTACTGTCACACGGCTGCACCAGCCAAACTAACGCGACTCGGGGACGCCTGACCGTCGCCACAAAATCATAGGCCATTACTTCGAATCTACTTCAAAAAGAACCGGTTAAACAGGCTACCCTCGACAGGCAAAAGAGCTTCGACCATGTCAGCTCCAAATCATGAGGCTTAGAGCTACTCAGCCTACGAGCCAAACCTTACGAGGTGCTCAAACATCGCCGCAAATGACTGGAAATTGAGGTTCTCCCGAACCGACGACAGGTCAGGCAAAATCAGTACAAAAGTCCTTAACGAGAGGAAAATAAAGCCTACATATGCCTAAGGGCAAAGCGTAAGAGCCATTGTCTCCAGCCTAACGAGACTCAGAGCCACACACATGCCTAAGGGTAGAGCGTAAGAGCCATTGTTGCCAGCCTAACGAGCCTCAGGGCCACACACATATGCCTAAGGGCAGAGCATAAGAGCCATTATCGCCAACCTAACGAGCCTCAGGGCCACACACATATGCCTAAGGGCAAAGCGTAAGAGCCATTGTCGCCAGCCTAACGAGCCTCAGGGCCACACACATGCCTAAGGGCAGAGCGTAAGAGCTATTGTTCCCAGCTTACATAAAAGATCACTTTGATCAAAGGCGTAAGAGCCATTGTCGCCCACCCAATGCAAACATAAAAGCCTGAGGGTTATGAGCTCGAGTCGAAACCCGACTCAGAGACTTTACTCAATACAGTTGCGCAAAAGCATAAGTGCTCAAATGCCTACTTACACTAAAGGTAGCATCGACCGAGCGCGTAAGAGCCCCCGGGCTTGCCTAAAGAGCCCTAGGGCCATATCACGAATCTGAGGATTCTCACTAACTCTGAAACCAGTCCACCTGGCCAAAAGCAAAAAAAGGGGTACAGAAGAACTAAAGCAGCAAAGGGCTTTTTTTCTTTTATATACATACGCAGAACAATACATTCTCCATCTACAAACATATTCTGAAAAGGTTCTACATACGGGATGGTAAGGTCTACGCCCCACCCCCGAGAGCTACGGCCTATCAGCCTCATCTTCACTCTCTACGGCGTTGGACAGGAGTAACCGAGCATCGCGCTCGTCTGCCCTCGCTCGCGCTAACTCTTCCGAGAGAACAAAACCCCTGGCACTGATTTCCTCGAGAACCTTTCTCCGAGACTTGCAACGAGCATATTCTTCGATCTTCCCTCCACGATCGAGGACCCTCTTCAACTCGGCTTGGGCATCGGTAGAATCCTTCAAATGAATCGCCACCTCCTGATCGGCCTTAGTACGGTTCAGTGCCACTTCGGTCCGAGCATCAACGATCTCAACCCTAACCTTCGAAAGTTCGGATTCAAGCTTAGTAATCATATCCGCTTGAACCGAAGCGTTGTCACGAGCTAGGTGGAGTTGGACCCCGAGGACCGAAAGTTAGCCAAGGAATCTTTCTCCTCTGAAGCTTTGACCTACGCCCGAGCTCTCAGCTCGCTACAGTCATTCCCGATTCGGTCGGCCTCACCCCTAAGGCGCTCCAGGGCTTCCATCTTTTTCTGCAGCTGAGATAGGCAAAGAGTTAACCTTAGAAGTTAAAAAGCGAAACAGATACTCAACCAGGACGGGAAGTTACCTGCTCCATCAAATAGCTCTCGTAATTCGAGCTCCGGTGCGCCTCGTATTGCTAGTGTGCCAACTCGACTTCCTTCTCCTCGCAAAGGAACCTAAGGGATCTACCCTTATCTAGAGCTTTCCAAAACCTAGCTCCATGACGGAGCAGCTCAGACCTAAGCCTGTCAATGGCCTGCAAAATGAAAAACCCGGTAAGGAAGGAAAGATGCGAATTTAGGAGGCCTATGTCGAAGCTCACCGCAAAGTGAAGTCGGAAGACTTCCTCGAAGGCTGAGCACACATTTGTTGATCTAGTCCCCTCAGCCCCGAAAATCAACCCCGGTCGAAGCACGATCGCTCGGAGAAGCCATCTTTCCAAAAGCAAAACCTCGGGCGCGATAGGCTCGGGCGATGTTTCCGTCTCAGATGCCCGGCCCCGTTTCACCTTGCCATGAGCACCATCACCTTGCAAGTACATTTCCAGCTTATTATTGTCCTCCTTTGGCTCAAAAGCCGACAATCTCTCCTCCTCTCCAGAGAGGCACAACCTCACATTTGGAGGCTCTCCGATACCTACGACAGCAAGATTAATGCCTAAAAAGTTAAAAATGTCTCTCCAAATAAACAAGGGACAAGGGAAAAGCAGTATACACACGCACCGTGATGTTTTACTTTCCATCTACCCCGAGACACAGCTCGCCACCTATGCTCGTCGCAAGTCGAGTTGGTCGCCAGCTTCCGCACCCAACCAGGCAGATCAGGAACTTCGCCCGATGCCCATGAAATTGCTGCAGAAAAGAAGGAAACACGATTACAAAACTAGCTTTCCCCATGAACAAATCTGAGAAAGCACGGGACGCTCCACTCACGCGTGTAGTTCCATTCTTCAGGGAATGGCATAAGCTCCACAGGGATAACGTCAGGCGTCCGGACCCGGACGAATCGAATAGTCCACTCCCGATCTCCGTCTTCATCATCATCAATAACAAAAGGAGTGGACGAACGACACCGCAAGGTTAGCAGGCCTCGATGGTGAAAGGGCCGGTACAGCCTGACGAAATGGCTGAGCGTGAATTCAAGCCCCGCCTTCTCTGCAAAAAACCTCATCATCAACACTATTCGCCAAAAAAGACGGGTGCACGTGCGCCAAGGTAACCCGATACTTTACACAGAAGTCGAGCACGACCTTGTCGAGAGGTCCCAGTATGAAGGGATACGTATATACGTTTAGGAATCCATCGGCATGGTCCGTGATATCCTCGCCCGAGGGAAGCACCTGTAACGCTGCCTCCTCTCCCCATCCGCAGTCTCTCCTCACCAACTTAAGGTGCTCCTCCCTTATCAAAGAAATAGTCTTGAAGATAAACTCCTGTGGGTCCTGAGCACTGGGAGCGAAACTCTCCCCTCTCTGCCAGGCAAACCCTGAAGTAGCAGTCATAGCTGTGGCAAGACTAGAAAAAATAAAGCGGGAACCTATACAAACACTCTGGTGCTAAGGTAACGAAGGGCTCGACGCCGAAATAGAAGGAAATATCTAAAAAAGTGGGATCTCCCAAGAGGCGGAAGCAACCCCATATATATGTGGAAGCAGCAACGGTCCGCCTGCCCGAGATATGCCCCGGGAGGCCAATGACTTCGAGTGCAAGTCTCGAGGTGGTACCCGACCTCGAGGACCTCCATCAACATGAAGTTAGGCTTAAAGAAGCCAACAACACCATCTCCAGTCCCGAGGTGGTACCCGACCTCGAGGACCTCCATCAATATGAAGTTCGGCTTTAAGAAGCCAATGCCATCATCTCCAGTCCCGAGGTGGTACCCGACCTCGAAGACCTCCATCAAAAAGAAGTTAGGCTCCGGAAAACCTCCAACACCATTGCAGAGCTCGAGATAGTAGTCGAACACGAAGGATCCCCCCGAGAAGAGGAACAAGCACTTCTAGCTCCGCCCATAGAGGCTCGACCTCAGGACACCGCCTAAATTTGGGTAACCCATCATCTAGGACCAATCTACAATGCCTTAAAAGGTTATCTACGCTAAACTCAAAGCAAGTCTTCAGATGCATAAAAGATAACCCTCACTCAGAGACCGCTCTCATACACTTCAAGTCTCGAAGTGCTATCTTCATGTGACTTGAGGTTCCCGACGGCCCGGGTCTATCAGACCACTTCAAGCTTGGTCCGAGGAACAACGGTGGGCTCAGAAAGGAGCCATTTCTATCAACCAAAAACCGAAAAGAATACTCGCATTCGAGTTAGATATTGACAATCGTCGGCAGAGGCATACATTCAGGATCCCCGCAAAATTAAAAGGAATATGGCAAGCATCAAAGGCGGAAGTCAAGAAATATCTTTACATTTATAAAAATTTGCTTACAACGGCCCTCGAAGGGTCCTTACATATGATTACATGAGCTTACAAAGAGTCCCTACACAGAAACAAAGAAGCAAAAGGGGGATGCATGAAGTAAAAGCCTAAAACCTAGTCTACCCTCAAAGGTATATCTCCGGTGGCAGCATCTCTGAGCGCTATTTCCATGGATGTGCGCCCTCAACAAACTTGCCCCAGTCCCTCAAAGTAGTACTTCACAGAAGCACTTTAGAGGAGAAGACGAAAAAGAAAGTAGAAGGAGCAGGAAGGGATGAAAAAATGCCATAAGCCCGCCAAAGGTCGAGGACCCTCATCGGCCAAGAGAACCTCGGACCAACAACGGACTTGGAGGGCGTTGACCTCACTTGAACGGATACTTTGAATTCACTTCTTGGGACATTGAGCCGTGCAAGTCACCAGCCAGGGGCGGAGCGCTACATCAGGCCGGGGGATGAAGGTGAGAAGTAGTGTGTAGTCCGAGCCCCCTCATGAGCAGCAGTGTATAGTCCAAATGACTTTCTAAAGTCGGAGGAAGACGGCCCCCCATGTATCGTCATCTCGAGTCAATAACAGCAGTAATAGCTGCCGTAATAACAACAGCAGCAACATCGAGACGGTATAGTCTCGTTCGATATGGAGAGGCTCGGGCAAGAGGCCACTACACAGCTGATAAGAATGCTGCCACACAACCTTAAGGCCGTGAGCCCCAAACATGGTGGTTAAAAATGAAGGAAGATGGTGAGAAGGTAGTGAAGAGAAACGGATGAATGAATGAAAGAAAATACTTAGCTAAAGAAATAGCGCCAGAACACCCCCATTTATAGGGGGAGATCACAAGACCTTCGATGCTTTTGAAAGACGCATCGGCATGCACAATCAATGCGTCCTTGAAGACTGAATCGATGGCGGTACTGTCATTTTGAAGAACGGGAATCGACAGTGCATTGAATGGCACCAAAAAGACAAGTCCATGGGATGTCCCGATTATCGTAAAGGCTTACGTCGTAGGTTGTGTCACCATTATGACATCGTTGCAGGGAGCCCGGAGAGTCGGGTGTCAAAACCGTTTCCTATCGCTTTGTTCTAGGAAACGCGGAGACTATCTGTATACGGCAAAATCGGAGGGTCCAATTTCCCGTCATCGAGGCAGTTCGTAAGATCGCCTCGAAGCCTCGAGGCTGCAAAGATGCGCTCGAGTCTTCTCCCTTGGAGCTCGTCGACCCCAGGTGTGAAGAAAATATCGGCCGAGACTAGAATAAAAATGGGGAGTCCCCTAGACGCAGCTAAGTATGACAAAGACTAGCCAGGCTACCCTGAACCCTAATCGGAGTGTCACATCCAGCCGCCCCATCTCCACACCTTTACAACTAATGTATGCCTTACCGTATAAGCTTCCCCCCTTCTATATAAAGGGGATTCTTAGTATTTTGTGAGGGAATGATGTTGCTCCAACTACTCTACATGAAATATATGATAACTCTCTCTCTCTCTTTTCTCTCTAATACACTCTCTCGATATTGTTGCTCTATTTTATCATCTTCATACTTGTTCTTCATTTATTGCTTATCATCGGCCATAAAGAGCCTCCTTAATTATTATCGCATCTGTTAGCCCTTCCCCGACTGCCCCTAATAGCCCGAGCCCGAGCTCAGAAATCGACATCGAGGCCCTAAATCGACTAGCTCGAGGCCCTGAACATCTATCTTTCGTTTCGATTACGACTCCATTTTAGTTTGCATCTCGTCCTTGAACTTCATACACATAGCATCAACTGCTCTACAACTAGCATAGAAATAGATCATGTATTTTTAGAGTCCCATCAAAAAATTTAATTGTTATTACCATTTTCACGTAGTCTCAAATCACAAAAAATATTTCACAATCTTTCCTTATATCACCGCGGGAGCCTTCCATTTAGTTTTGAAAATCATTTTTCCCGAATTAGCTTCCCTCATTTTAGTCCACCTTATCACACCATGTGGATTCAAGTAGTTCCCCTACTAGCAACACGCGTAGCAAGCCCACCTTGTCTCACCGCATGCATTTCAACCCCAAATCCTTATACCACCGCATGCGTATCAATATCACAACGTATCACAATTCTCAGCACAAGTGCCCAAAATCATAACTTGCCAAGAAACCAACAACAATAGTGTTTTCACAACAAATATTCCATGTCTCAACCACAATATGCACAAGAGTCTCACAATAACTCAAGAAGAATAGTATTTCACAACTTTCAACTTGCCTCAATGTAAATCACGGCCTTTATAACTCAATACCAATTTCAACAACAAGATATACAAAAAATATCAACTTCAAGTAAAGAACTCAATGGTTAAATAATAAATAAGGAATAGAGGAAACAATATTCCAACTAAACATGTAAAGGCAATTAACAATTAAGAGATAAGACAAGTTGAGCATGTAAAGATAGACTAATGATGATGATTATAACATGTTAAGGTAACTCAATTAAGGCATGAAAGGAATCTACATAGCTAAAACCAGTAAATTTCCACATTTAGCCCGTGCACATACTCATCACCTTGCATACACAACTTTCACATATCGCACTTAACGCAAATCAACACCAATCCTAAGGGGTAGTTCCCCCACACAAAGTTAGGCAAGACACTTACCTCAAAACACGCTAACTCAATCCACTAGTAAGCCTTTCCCTCAATTATCCAACTTTGAGCAACTCGAATCTAGCCAAAACAACTTCCTACCATAAATATAAACTATAATAAACTATTTCGAACAATAAAGTTACGATCTTTACGAAGAAACAAAAAGTCAACTCAAAAGGTCAACCTGAGCACGCATCTCAGAATCCGACAAAAATTACAAAATCCAAACACCGATTTGATAACGAGTCAACCATACAAGAATTATTCAAATCTAACATCAAATCGCCTTTCAAATCCCCAAAATTTAGCCTAAGAAGTTTTCACAATTTTTTCCTAAATTTCCAACTCAAATCACTAATTCAATGATGAAAATAACAATGGATTTGTGTAATATAACCAAAACCGAGTTAGAATCACTTACCCCAATTATTTCCTCGAAGAACCCTCTAAATATTGCCAAGAACCGAGCTCTCTAGGTCCAAAAAAGAAAATAGGATCAATCCCTCGAACTTAGCCCTTTTCTGCCCAGTGAATTCGCATCTGCGAAAGCAATGCCGCATCTGCGGCTCCGCACCTGCAGAATTTCCATTGTAGGTGCGGCTCTCACTAAGGTCATGGGATTCATCTTCTGCGGATCACCCAAGCGCATCTACGCCCTTGCTTCTACGACCTCGGGATTGCTTCTGCGCGCCCGCATCTGTGGAGCACTGACCGCATCTGCGGTCCTAGATGGGTAAGACCAAACTTTTTTATGCAGCTCGAAGGCTGCTTCTACGGTGCCGCACCCGCAACCCAAAGTGCGCAGGTGCGATTGCACTACACACAGCCCAGCTTCAGCAATTCCTAGGGTCCAAAATTGTTCCGGATTCAATCCGAATAACACCCGAGGCCCCCGTGACCCTGTTCGAACATACCAAAAAGTTTCAAAACAAATAACGGACCTACTTGAGGCCAAAAATAACATCAAACAACATCGATTATATGAATCACAACTGTTACATCCCGCATTGGGAACGTTAAAGTTCGTAGTAAGTTATAAATGCCTAGAGGGACATCTTATCAAGATCTGTATATGTTTACAAAGTGAGGCCTAGAGATTGGCTAAAAGTTAGAGGAAAAAGGAGAGAAGAGTCGCATAGGTGCACATACAAGGAAAAAGTCATACATGCTGCATGGTAGAAGGTAGAAAAAGTTACGATATTGGAAGAGTTCTGACCACAAGTCATGGTGAGAGAAGGAGGCATAAAAGGGGGAATGCCCTAGCCTTTGGATTTATTCACAAGAACAGTTGCCTAGATGGCAAGAAGAGTAATAAAGTATTTAGAAGAACTATTGGTTATGATAATGATAAGTGCATTATTCAACATTCGAGGACGAATGTTCCAAAGGGGGGAATGATGTTACATCCCGCATTTGCTTACGTTAAAGTTTGTCGTAAGTTAATCGACGTAAGTTCGAGAATGAGATTGTTTCGGGATTATAAGTATTATGTTATTTCAAATAAGTAATAAGTAAATTCTTGAAGGTGAGAGGGTAAGCAAATCGAAGAAAACAAATTTCATCGAACTTTGTCAATTTGGGATAAAATACGGTCCGAGCTATGATACCCGGTATTTATGGACTAATGACATACAAGGTACCCCATGACCATGATAGTGAATAGTATTTTAAGTAAATTGAGATAATTCTTAATTATGTGGATAATTGATTAAGTGGATAAGGATATTTTTGGGACTGCCACATGGCATTAAGCCAAGCCAAGTGGCATAAAGGTGCGTGATGAGTTGAAGAACTTGAGTTGCCACGTAAGGGTCCTTTGGATAACTACTTGGTTGGTGTCTTAGTTGGGAACGTAAATTAAGACCAGCAAGCTAAAGCAATTTTAATATGATCACTCCACGTAAGGATGGATAGTCTTCCAAGAAGTTTAAATAAATGGCTTATAAAGGAAATGCTTGAAAAAGAAATGTATACAATCTTATTTGAAAAAGAAACGCATACAATCTTAAGAGACCTCCAACTAAAGGTCTCTTATTTAATACGACTTGCAAAGACCAAACGGTGGAATTCTCAAAAATGAATTCATATGAATTTCATAACGCTACAGCAGCGTGAGACGCAATTCAGAGAGAGCACGGTACTATCTTTCTCAGGAATATTGTACGAATTTTTCCCTACTTCGATCCGCCATTACATATTTTATCGCAATCAACGTGTATTGGAGGGATTGTCAAGAGAATCGGTTCTTGTATGTTAAGGTCATCCCTTTTTTTTTTGGCATGATCTATATGACTCGAATGAAACGAGCAAATGCACAACTTCCATAAATGACTCTATTCATAGAATTATTAGAGGTTCCTGTGTTTTTGAATTTTCATGTGTCTTATTACTACATCTTCTATTCATGGGTCTCAAAAAAATATGTAAGTTGAAAAAAGTTTATTTCATGATATTAATCAAAGTCGTAATGGTCTTATGACATTCCGAAAGATTTTATTGATGTACTTCAAATGCATTGCATTCATTAATACATGTACATTGACCCATGACCAGATGGCGTTATATAGGCGTATATATGTATATTACATGTATATGGGATATGGGAAAAGGTTACGACATTATATACGCACCAGCACCTGATCGGGTGGTATACGTTGATGATTTTACCCATAGTGGCCAAGATGATATGATGAGATGCCCTCGTAGGCTTGATGATGTTATGTACACCTATACCTATGCATGATATGATATTTATACGCACGTGCATGATACTATAAATGTTTCAAAATTTACAAAGTTATTTGGACTTACAAGAAGAATTCTTTATTCTATGTTTCATCTATGTCTCTTATGTATTGATCTTCATGCCTTACATACTCGGTACATTATTCGTACTATCGTTCCTTTTGCCCGGGGATGCTGCGTTTCATGCTCGCAGGTCCCGATAGATAGGTTGAGAGCCCTCCAAGTAAGCTACAGCTCAGCGGAAGGTGTTGGTGCGCTCCATTTTCTCCAGAGTTTCCTATTTGGTCAGTATGCATTGGACACATATTGATTGGTATGTCGGGACCCTGTCCCAGCCTTATGACTTCTATGTACTCTTAGAGGCTTATAGACATATGTCATGTATGTGAAAGATTGTATGGCCTTGTTGGCCTATGTTTAGTGTAGGAGTGATCATTTTGGTCTTATAGGCCCATATGTCTTATGTATAAGTTGGTATTACATGTTTTATTCTAGTTATCCCACGACAACCTTGCCGTCTCATTTACCTTGATAGCATGATACAAAAAGATATGTTATGTTGGTATTCGGTTGAGTAAGGTACCGGGTGCCCGTCGCGGCCCATCAGTTTGGGTCGTGACAAAAGTAGTATCAGAGAAGTTCAATCCTGGGGAGTCTACAAGCCGTGTCTAGTGGAGTCTTGTTTATGGGCGTGTCGTGCACCACACTTATAAGCAGGAGGCTACAGGGCATTTAGGACTGTCACTCTTTCTTCTTACTCTAGATCGTGTGGTAGAGCTCAGTTGTAAGAACTCAATATCCAAAACTCTATCATATTAATAATACGACGATGCCTACATCTAGAAAGACGTTTGGTAGATGATGCTGTGGAAGAGTTGAGTTAGAGGAACTCGGTTTTGCATCATGCTTATGATGAGTAAATGTAAGGTCTCCCGTGGATCGTGTATGTATTAAGACGTGTGAGCTTCTGGAAAAGGAGCCCTAAGGCATGAATATCTATCCACCCATATGGTAAAAAGCAATGAGAGAATCAGAAGATAGATACAAGTTTCAACAAGTAAAAGAAGCAAGACGAAGAAGGGTACGAGGTACTCAGCTAGTGAAGATTGTCATTACTTACCACTCAAGAAGGGAAATATAAGCATTTAGAGTTATCTTCAATAGTAACATAGGTATGTACAATTAGTCACACCCATATAAGTTATGCTCCATCGGAGCCAACAGATATAGTTTAAGAGAAGGACGGGATATCAGTTACCAACTGGGGTTAAAGTAACCTAGAATGTTGGATGGATTGTTAGTGTTAGCTGACATTCCGAAGGATATTGCAAATGAGGTAATAAATCTCCTTGTGAGACACCCAGATGGTAAACTTTAAAATAGTACAACTAGATATGAGTACTACAAAGATAGGCACTGGAAGCCTGGAAGGGATAAATATTATCTTAGTGTAGCTCCCGCCCCTAGTAGAGAGAGAATGCTAGGCAACCCGAAGGGCCAGTCGATGGAGCAAGGGGAGCTAAAGGCAAAAGAATGTCTTGTTGAAGTTTTCAGAATGAAGTTAGCAGGTAAATAAGAAGAGAGTTAAGGAAGCATTATGAGTAAGATGTGATGCATGGATGACAACGGTAGATGAAAAAGTTGACAGTATTACAGAGTCTATAGTCAAGTGAAGGAAAATACAAGAGGTGACAGGCCTTAAGGCAACAAAAAAGTATAGATCATGAAGTCATATCCTCATTTCGAGAAATGAGTTCATGAGTCCAACGTGATTACCAGAAGGAAAAGTTAGAGCCTAGAGTAATAGAAATCAGTATGGGCTAGTGAACAAGATAAACTAAACATGAATTAGTAACTGAGTGATTTGATAATAGTCGGTATCATGAGAATTCAGAGATTACGTTCCGACGATAATAGAATGGAAGATAGAAGAATAACCTTTAAAGGTCATTCAGGGAGACGCTTTCTTAAGAGCAAGAAATGTAAGCAAAGTTAAGCTTAAGGGAAAATGTGTGCCAGTTACACTAAGTGTCGACCTCGCGAGTAAGGAAACTTGTTATCCTTGGTACAGAAAGATTACTGCACGGCGAGTAAGGATCATCGATCATGTGAAAAGATGCCTAAGAGGAAGAGGTAAAACATTTATACGTAGATCATCGTAGCACTAAATGCTTGTACTCCCCTAAAGGGGGGAATGTGGAGTGATGTGGCATTAAGTCAGAATTCAGTGGTTCTAGTAACTATGGAATTATAAAGGAAGAATGCAATAAAAAAAGAGAAAATAATGAGACTGCACTTATTCAGATCCTACTAATATGTTATGATTCCAGAACATTATGCAAACATGACGTCAAAGAAAGGAAGTAAGGGTTCCTACCCAAGATGTTATTGGTAGATAAGGAGCCAGTGCGGGACGCAAGTTAAGACAAGGAACCCAATAAAGATTACAGGGAATATTGATATATGAATGGGCCAACGAGTAGTTGGTAGTTGATTCAGGAAGAGCCTAGTTATGGCTAGACAAGAAAATACGGACAAATCAACAGATCATGCAAGATAAACATAGTAAACCCTAACATGGGAAATTCTGTCTCGCAGATATGACATTGTGACCCATGAGAACTATTCAGATAAGAGTTGGGGAAGCTAAAGGTACCGTATGAGTGTTACAGAAATAAAAGAGAGTGCCACTTGGAAAACAATTATCAGTTCAGGAGCAACCCTACAAGCACAAGAGCATGGATGTAAGAAATTTTGGATAATTATAGGCGAGGAAGGGCATCAAAAGTTCCGTCAAGTATACGATGTAATAAGCTCGCAGCTTTACAAGAGTTAGAGGGTCTTCCCTAAGTACGACAACGAAAGACTAGCTGAGGAAATAAGGAAGAAGCCTTCAACCTAATCACAGTGACCTAAAGAGGAAATGGTCTGTTAACAACAATCTCACAACAACATCGTATGCACTCCATAAGAAAGTGGCACCTATCATGGCTAATGAATGGGAAGTAAAATCAAAAGTAATATTCGAGATCATATGAGTTGCACGAAAATTTCGGCATGCGTAGGAACTAAGAGAAGCTAAGTATGCACGCAACAATGGGCAAAAAGACCAGGAAAAGTAATTGCTTACGTTTCAAGAAAGATGAGAAGGAACGAAAGGAATTATTCGATCAATGATCCAGAGTTACTTACATTATGAACGCACTTAAGATTTCAGAGTATTATCCATGCGGCATATATGTTGGCAATCATACAGCCGTAGAAGACTCCGGTATAAGTTAAAAGAAGGAATTGAGTCCAGGTTATAGACAAAGGATTGAATCATTAGAAGATTGTATCATGGACATTCCATAGAGTCCATGAAAAACTAATGTAATAACTAATACCATGAGCTGCGGATTGGAAGATAGATTAAGCCTACATAAAGGCTGATTAGAAGGAAGAGGAAACTAAAGAGTTACATCAACTAAGTAAATCAGGAGTCTGGGTATTGGACCTAGAAAATTATAGACATCATGATTGAGGACATTGCAGAATCACTCTTTACAAGAGAGATAGTACAACAGCCATATTTTATAATAGCCCTACGATAAAGCCAGTTAGAAAAGTACCAGCCTAATAAGAAGTCAGTATGAAGCTCCCACCGGATTGTTTATGCACCAGAGGTGCAAGTATTATAATAGAGCTTCAAGTTGTGGATGTGAATCATACCTCTGTAGAAGGGGGGTTTTGAAAGAGATAGAAGATACGATGCAATATTTTAAGGTAAGCAAGGTAAAAGTGAACAACGTACGAGATACTCAAATGCAAAAGGTTGTGAATAGTCCATACTTAGGATAGAAGGATACAAGCATGGGGAGTCAATATCTAGGAATGATAGAGGCATCGTCAGTGGCATATCATTCAGCCTATGGTTTCTACGTATCGAGAGGTTTAGTTAAAAGAGTAAAGAAGAGTTAGAGACGATGTGATGTCTCGCTTGATGTTCCAGAATAACACAAGGAAATCTATGGTGCAAGCAAGTTAAAGGAAGGTTACGAGTAGTATGAATGGATATGTGTAGGTCGCAAGATAAAGTATGGTAGAGCGACAAGGTTCTAGAAAGACGGAGTAAGGATAAGAAAAGACGACTGAGAAGGTGACGAGAATGGATAAGTCCTCGGGATTAAGCCCATGATAACAAGAAGAGCTGATGGTTTCTCTAAGTTATAGAAAGCTCAGTATAGCCTGAATGAACTCAAAGGAGTCTAAGGCTAGTAGCATTTAGAAGAGATGGAATGATGCCTTGGTAGTAGAATGAGGGTGTGATTGTGATAGATAAAGGATGACGTTTGGGCCTTCAATTGAGTAATGACTTGAAGAGGATTTCATGAATTGTACGGGATTAAAATACCCATGTAAGGTGGGTCATATTGAGATGCTATAAAATCCGGTTATGGAAGTATAGTATCGCCCCTAGGTGGATCATTCTAGTTACTCCAGATGTCCCCGATGAGACGTGAGCCTAGTGGCAGCGTTACATAAGAGATCAAGTTATTAGTGGTAGGTGATTGATCAACATTAAGGTGAATCAACAATGGATGGACAAAATTCACAAAGTATGAGGTGAGATTATGTAATGCCTCGGAAAATTTCGCTAAGTAATTTAGGATTTCGTGGTGCCAGGTAGGCTAATTATAATATTTTATGTGCTATTAACATGATGGACATCAATTGAATTTGGTAAATAAGTGTATAATTCATATAATTAGTAATTTGGGGTCCAAGGAAAGGCCTAAGTCTAAGTCAAATTGGAAAATTTCATAATAGGTTAAAATTCCAAAATGAGTTTGCACAAGTCCACACTTTGGACGAGCATATCATTATATATATAAGGTTTTATGTGATGGACAACCTATCAAATGAAAGATCTTCGAGTTTAGTTTCTAACGCTTCAAACCGTTCGTCATTTGGACATTCCTACACAAAGTTATGAACAAATTACCAAAGGCTGGATTTGCAATCAATTTCGCGATCGCAAAACGACTCTGCGGACTGCATACACGTCACATAGTGAAGCAAAGTCGGCCAAAAATTATGGTGTCGCATATTGATTATGCTGTTGATTATTCTATCGCAAAATAATTATGCTGCAAGTCTGCTGCCGACATATCGATTATGCTATAGCATATTGCACCACATATTTGACTTCGGGGGTCATTTTTGGAAATTTTCACATCCGAACCCACTTTGATAAATAAGCTTTGGGGCTTCATTTGGGGCTATTTTATACTAAATCTAGAGAGAGGTGAGAGAATTTTAGAGAGAGAAGGAGGAAGCCTAACATTATAACCATTCAATCTTTCATCAATCTTCAAGAATCAGGGAAACCAATCACAAGATCCTCATCTAAGAGGTAAGGTTCTATACACTAGACTTTAATTTCGAGCTTTGGATATAAGATGGGTTATTGAGGTATGATTCTTGGGTGTAATAGTATTATGTATACATGCATGTATAAATTAGGTTTGTGGGAAGATTGTTGAACACAAATAAGTAAAGATTGGATTGGGGAATGAAGGAAATCTTGTAGAAGAGCTTTGAAATTAAGATGCACAACTAGTATTTGATAAAATGCTAAAATGAGCTGAAACCATGAATATCTCCGTAATTTGTGTTCGATTTTGCTATGTCTCAAAGTAGATTGGGATTGTTAGAATTTCCGGAGCATTGTAGTAACTTAAGGAAAGCTTAAACAAGGTATGTTGGCTAAACTTTCTCTCTTAGAATCGAATTCCATAAATGTCTTCATAAGTTCAAGTATGGTTAGCTTAAATTTCATAAATCTTATATTCCGGGTTATTACCCATAAACATGACTATTCCGAAATGTGCCTTATGAATAAAGATATATATATTCTAAGTATGAGTTGCGTATTAAAACGTCACAACTTTGAGTTGTGTTTCAAATAAAGGCTAGTATGCCAAATTGTGTGAGAAAACTCGATATGGTCGATACTCCTAATTGCTCTTATGTGTACCAAATGTATTTGATTGACTGTGTCTAGTTGTTGGTAATCTATAAAGATGTTTGAAATAAATTTGGGAAAAGGAGTGTGGCCGACGTGCCGAGAACTTGAGTTATAATTGTGCCTGGTGATGCCTATGACATGAGAAAATGTGAACAAATTATGAAATGAGCTTTGACTTTACTTTCCGTAATTGACTTCAAAATAAAGTGGCCTAAAGGCTTTGTACTCAATTTATGCCCATAAGTGGTTGTTCGAGATAATGATTTGCCTTATAAGTACCTCTAATGTGATCCAAGTTGTTACATACTCCGATGTTGAAATTGTATATTGTCATGATTGGAAAGGAGTAATTCAAGAATAATTGGTATAATTCCTTGTTTATGACTTTGATGTGTGTTTCTATTATGGTTTGGTGTGTCCCCTCCTTTGGGAAGAATCCTTTGTGTTTAAAGACCCATTGCTAATGAACTTGAGGTGTATCATTTCTGAAATACTCTATATGCCCATGATTCATGTTTTCTCTCATGTGTATTTGACATCTTGAATTGAATGGCTTGTTGTTGAAATCGATATTGATGTGTAATATGTGGAAAGAACTCGAATTATGAAATGTGGCCTAATGCCAAGTATGGTGTAATGATTGTGGCCCCAAGTGCCGATGAACTGATATATGTGAAATAAAAATTGAAATGAGATGACTGATGGAAAAGGGAAACGTCTTGGTAAGACGGCTTAGCCGATCGGGCCGTGATCGGACGCCATGCCGCACACATGGTGGTATTGTGCTATTACTGAAACTGGAAAGTGACAATTAAATTGTGATTGAGGTACACGTCTCAGATAAGACGGCTTAGCCGATCGAGCCGAGATCGAAGTCCGTGCTAAGATTGGGAGTTGGTTGTGATGTTCATATTGTGAACAATGGTATTGTGAACAGTGGTATTGTGAATTGTGGTGAATCGGTATTAAATATTTTCTATCCAATAATAGTATTGTCTTCATATCCCGAGTTTCATTTTTACCATATGAACATTCGTATATTGAAAAATTGTTATGTTTAACTTGGCCTTTGGATATCATTGATTGTTACTTGTTGTTTACATGGTTGCCTTTTCTTATATTGGAATTCTATTTTGAAATAGGACTTTTAGCTATTCATACTAGTACTATTCGACATTACTAACGTCCTTTTTACCGGGGCCGCTACATCTCTAAATGGATGTAGGTGGTTCCATAGAAAACAACATTGTTCGCAGCTAGTGGCACATCCTCTTTTCAGCCGATTTGGTGAGCCCCACTTCATTTCGGTATCCTGTATCATCTGTTCATCATGTACTTGTATATTGAGGTATAGCCGGAGCCTTGTTGCCGGCATTTTCACATTTCTCTTCAGTTGTATTTAGAGGCTCCGTAGACAGGTTGTGGGTGGTGTCGGGTATTGGAATTAAAATAGAAATGTTGATATTTGGCAAAGGTGTATAAAACTTGTAATATCTTGAAAATTATGAACGAAGTTGCTAACGGAAATGAAATGGAAGTCGTTAATGATATATTTATATAATTTGATTAATGGTGTACATTTCTTCTTTATTCAAAGACAAATTTGGGTAGTATGAAACCTAACAAGCTTGCTCAGTCGGGTTTACTCGGTTGAGCGCCGGTCACGCTGCTCGGTTTTTTGGGGCATGACAGATTAGGCCGTCATTCTTAAGATGAACATTAGTGAGGAAGCATTAAAGGACATAGATTTATACATAAGGGATAAGCAACAAACATAACCTGGAGTTTGAAAGCAGACCTCAGTAATGATAAATCGAAGTAAGAGTTATGGTATAGTACGACCAACCCTGATGCAGTAAAGTTATACGAATGGATAACCGGGTCTATGAAATAGATATAACAGTATTCGTAAGTCCAACAAAGTAACGAGCAAAGAACTTCAGTATACCTATAAATGCCTAGAGGGACATCTTATCATGATCTGTATATGTTTACAAAGTGAGGCCTAGAAATTGGCTAAAAGTTGGAGGAAAAAGGAGAGAAGAGTCACATAGCGCACATACAAGGAAAAAGTCGTACAGGCTGCATGGCAGAAGGTAGCAAAAGTTACGATATTGGAAGAATTCCGATCACAAGTCATGGTGAGAGAAAGAGGCCTAAAAGGGGGGAATGCCCTAGCCTTTGGATTTATTCACAAGAACAGTTGCCTAGATGGAAAGAAGAGTACCAAAGTATTCGGAAGAACTATAGGTTATGATAATGAAAAGTGCATCACTCAACATTCGAGGACGAATGTTCCAAAGGGGGGAATGATGTTACGTCCCGCATTTGCGTACGTTAAAGTTCATCGTAAGTTAATCGACGTAAGTTCGGGAATGAGATTATTTTGGGATTATAAGTATTATGTTATTTCAAACAAGTGATTAGTAAATTCGTGAAAATGAGAGGGTAAGCAAATCGAAGAAAATAAATTTCGTCGAAGTTTGTCAATTTGGGATAAAATGCGGTCCGAACTATGATACCTGGTATTCATGGACTAATGCCATAGAAGGTACCACATGACCATGATAGTGAGTAGTATCTTAAGTAAATTGAGATTATTCTTAATTATGAGGATAATTGATTAAGTGAATAAGGATAATTTTTGGATTGCCACATGGCATTAAGCCAAGCCATGTGGCATAAAGGTGCATGATGAGTCAAAGAACATGAGTTGCCACGTAAGGGTCCTTCGGATAACTACTTGGTTGGTGTCTCAGTTGGGAATGTAATTAAGACCAGCAAGCTAAAGCAATTTTAATATGATCACTCCACGTAAGGATGGATAGTCTTCCAAGAAGTTTAAATAAATGGCTTATAAAGGAAATGATTGAAAAAGAAAGGTATACAATCTTATTTGAAAAAGAAACGCATACAATCTTAAGACACCTCCAACTAACGGTCTCTTATTTAATACGGCTTGCAAAGACCAAATAGAGGAATTCTCAAAAATGAATTCATATGAATTTCATAAAGCTACAGCAGTGTGAGACGCGATTCAGAGAGAGCACGGTACAATCTTTCTCAGGAATATCATACGGATGTTCCTCTACTTCGATCTGCCACTACATATTTTATCGCAATAAACGTGTATTGGAGGGATTGTAAAGAGAATCGGTTCATGTATGTTAAGGCCACCCTTCTTTCTTTTGGCATGATCTATACGACACGAATGAAACGAGCAAATGCACAACTTCCACAAATGACTCTATTCATAGAAGTATTAGAGGTGGCTATGTTCTTGAATTTACATGTGTCTTATTATTAAATCTTCTGTTCATGGGTCTCAGAAAAATACGTAAGTTGAAAAAAGTTTATTTCATGATATTAATATAAGGCATAATGGTCTTATGACATTTCGAAAGATTTTATTGACGTACTTCCCATGCATTGCATTCATTTATACATGAACATTGACCCATGACCAGATGGAGTTATATACGTATATATATGTATATTATATGTATATGGGATATTGGAAAAGGTTACGGCGTTATATACGCACCACCACCTGATCAGCTGGTATACATTGATGATTTTGCCCACAGTGGCCGAGATGATATGATGGGATGCCCTCAGAGGCTTGATGATTTATGTACACCTATACCTATGCATGACATGACATTTATACGCATATGCATGACATTATAAATGTTTCAGAAGTTACAAAGTTATTTGGACTTACAAGCATAATTCTTTACTCCATGTTTCATCTATGTCTCTTATATATTGATCTTCATGCCTTACATACTCGATACATTATTAATAATAACATCCCTTTTGCCTGGGGACGCTGCGTTTCATGCCCGCAGGTCCCAATAGACAGGTTGAGAGCCCTCCAAGTAAGCTACCAGCTCAGCGAAAGGTATTGGTGCGCTCCATTTTCTCCGCAGTTGCCTATTTGGTAAGTATGCATTGGACACGTATTGATTGGTATGTCGGGACCATGTCCCAGCCTTATGACTTCTATGCACTCTTAGAGGCTTGTAGACATATGTCATGTATGTGAAAGATTGTATGGCCTTGTCGGCCTATGTTTAGTGTACGAGTGATCATTTTTGTCTTATAGGCCCATATGTCATATGCATAAGTTGGTAAAACATGTTTTATTCTAGTTATCCCACTACAGCCTTTCCAACTCATTTACCTATGATAGCATGATACGAAAAGATACGTTACATTGTTACTCGGTTGAGTAAGGTACCAGGTGCCCGTCGCGGACCATCGGTTTGGGTCGTGACAACAACCCAATTCAAGCCTATTGGAAATTATGAACGTCTGAATTCCAAAACAAATGCCGATTCATACCAAAACAACTCCGATTGACTTCAAATATTGTAGACAAGTCAGAAATGACATGACGGTCCTATTCCAACTTCCGGAATCGGAATACGAGCCCGATATCTATAAATTCAACTCTCGGTCAAATTTTTCAACCATCCAAACCTTCAACTTTCTAACTTTCACCAATTCAAGCCGAAACGACCTACGGACATCCAAATCAATATTCGGATACGCTCTTAAGTCCAAAATCACCATACGGAGCTATTGGAAGTGTCAAAACTCCTTCTGGAGTCATCTACAAAAAAAGTCAAACTACGGTCAACTCTTTCAAGTTAAGGCTCCAACTTAGGGACTAAGTGTCTCATTTCACTCTGAAATTTACCCTAAACCCAAACCAAACACCCTTGACAAATCACATAACCATAATACCACATAGAGGGGAAAATAAATAGGGGATCGAGGCTAAAATACTCAAAACAAACGGTCGGGGTCATTACATCCTCCCCATCTTAAAACAAACGTTCATCCTCGAACGAATATAGGGACATACTGTTGATACCCAATTTTTCTCAAAATAGTATGTGTGTGCATACACAAGCATGCCCAAGAGTTTTGGTATTTTTTCCTAATTTTCTAAGATTCATAAACTCGATTTATTGTCTATTTTAGTAGTACAAAATCACGTAATTATTCTAAAAACTACCGTTTTTGTGAATAATTTATTTCCATCCTCATATTTACACCAAAATATAATAAAGGAGATTTTTGCATATTTTTACAAGTTTATTTGATATTTTTAAACTAAAATTGCATAAAATTGCAATCGTAGCCTATATTATGATTAATGGTATTTTACAATTATAAAATTATTCCCAGTATTTTTAGATTAATTTTTATATATTATTAATTAGTTCAGTGCTTTTAATTCATTTTTAAAATTATTTTAACTATTTTTATATAAATTAGAGGGGAGAAATTGGTTATTTAATACATAGCCATTTTCAATTGCAATTGTAGCCTCAATTTAACCCCCAATTCCACCCCTAATCAAACGACCCAATTTCAAATTCCAACCCAAACCCACAACCCACTTTCAGACCCGCCCGATTTCTCTTTTAATCTTGGCCGTTGATCATTTTGATCAACGGCCATGATCCGTTCTTTCCTTTTTAATTTCCATACCCCCTAACCCTAATCTATTCTATCAGATACGCCCCCTTTGAACTCTCATCTCTCAAACTCTCTCTAGCCCTCCCCGGAACCATAGCGTTCCCCTACCTTGTTCCACCATGATTTCACCAGCGTCCATGGCTTCTCAGGCCATGGACAGCTTATACCCACCTCCTATGGCTCCTGCATGCCTGTTGTTCGAAGGATCGAGGCCAGACCTCGAGGGTTTTCAGTCAGGCCTTCACTGATTCGAAGCTCCGGCCATCTCCGGTTTGCTCCGGTGGCTCTTGGTCTTTTTAGCCTGTTTATGACATTATCCGGCTTAGATCGAGTATTTTCGAAGCCTTTCTCATTTCTAGGGTTCATCTGGAACCCTAAATATCGAGGTTCTCTCCGATTATTTTAGATCTATTACATGTTTGCACTGTTGCTTAAGTTGCTTAAATGTTTTCTCCGATTTTCTTTCAAAAAGCACTCCCTTTCGATTAGGGTTTCTGGAAAGTTCTTAAAATGTTTCTGACTCTTCTTCTTCTCCTTTTCTTGGTGAGAATCAACCCCTGCTATGTCCTTATTTGCTCTTTTCTGATTCGCATGCCTTTTTGTGTGTTCTTATATTTGCTGTAGTATGAAGTTTTTCTGGTATGCTCTCACATGCCTATTTCATGTGCTTCTCTACTGTGTTTTCCTACTGAGTTTTAGTCCTTTGGTTTCCTTTACCGTACTTTGCTTGGATTCTTTTTAGATGTGTTTTATCGAATGTTTCTTTAAGTTTACATTACCTGAACTCATTTAATTTCAAGCTTTCTTGAAACTTGTTTCATGTACTGGTTCCTATGTTCTTTGCTATTGTGCTTGTATGCTTCTCATGAGACTCTGAAAAAGTCTCTGAGCCTATCTCAATGGTTTGCCTCTTCATCTCTGTGTCAAATTCAAGTTTAAAAACCCTAAAATTTGAGGGTTTTCTTTGGCTAATTTGGTTTTATGTTTGGACAAGGGTTCAACTTTGAAACCTTGAACTCTCAGACTCACTTCAAGTTTAAGAATTGAATTTGAACCTTTTTCTGCGTTTGTGATTTTGAAACCCTCTTGCTTGACATGCCTATGTGTTTTACACGAGAACTTCTCTTTCAAATGTTTTGCCAACTGTTAATTGATTCTGAATCCCTTTAATGTTGCTTATTTGATTATTACTGATTTTTCCTAAATTTAAACTCTCCTTTACCTCTTTTCTGACTCGACCAAAGCTTTCAATGGGATTCTTTACTAGTTATTTTACTGATTCCTTTTCCTTGTTTTACAAACCAAGTACCACTAGACTTTTACCTTAAATGTCTTCTATGTATTTACCCTTATTTGCCTGCCTTGCATGAGATATTTACTTGATTTCCATTCCTTAAATAACTTCTGCACATTACCGTTTGAATTTGGACTCCTTAATTAAAGGGATTCTATCGGCTGATTGATTTTAATTGGTACATAGTTCCTTAATTATTACTAAACTATGATCCTTGCCTTATTTGCTACACCTGTTTTCAGTTATAAATACCCTGCTCTTTCATTAACACATAGACGATTTTAAAAATCATCACAACTCTCTTCTAAAACTCACACTCTTGTTTCCTGATTGTAATTTGGCTTCCCCAAATCTACTGCTTCTCCCTACTTGTTCTTCTGAACTGGTATGTCCTACTTTTGATTCAAGCATCAAATACAATGTGTTTACTTACAAGTTTCCTTTTTACTGTTTTATAGAGTTCAGCTTTGAGAAAAATAAATACTTATGTCTGGCTATCTGTTATTGCAATGAATCCCTATCCCCATTCCCTTTATGTGTTTGGGCTGTATTTTAAGACATGGCAACATGCAAAGTTGTTGTCATGGATTAAGACTGGGTCCTTTGTATCCTAGCCTCTTTCAATCTCCTATTCCCCTATTCCCTTATGTGTATAGAGTTTAGGTATAGCCTGGCAGCATATGAATTGCTGTCCATGGCTGAACCTGACCTTCAAAAGGTCCTAACTCTCTAATTTTTGAGCTGACAAGCTGGTCAGGGGTGTGCCAGCAGCCCAGTTGCTAGGCATGACCACCAACCTGCCCTGGCTCCCCCCTTTATTCCCTCTCATTGCACTTACACTTACTCCTAGTCCTTAAGTCCTGCCCCCCTCTTGTGAGCCTTGCTTTGGGAACCTTGAGTTCCCTCCGAACTTGGACACTTGAGGGCTGGCACTTCCACACTGCACCTTAATCTGTTCTGCAATAACATTTGGGGTGTAAGCACTGCCTGGAACTCTTGAAGTTCCTTGGAACTTTGACACATCCCAAAGAAGAGAAAGGCTTCGAAAATCGACCCCGGAAGTTGGTTCATTTCATATTGTTAGATATCGAGTCTGAATTAGGTTCCTTGGATGCAACTTAAATTTCTGATGTAATTTTATTTTTCTGCCTGATTCATTTGGTCTGTAATAATTTGTAATAACTTATGGGGTTTAGTGAAGAAAGGGGAGGGTAACCATGTATGCAAAAGGGGGTAGAAAACCTGTCTATAGGATTTCTATTTTTTTCAGCATGTTCTCATGTAGAAAACCTGTCTATAGGATTTCTATCAGCATGTTCTCATATAGATAACCTGTCTATAGGATTTCTATTTTTCAGCATGTTCTCCTGTAGATACCATGTCTATAGGATTTCTATTTTTCAGCATGTTCTCATGTAGATACCATGTCTATAGGATTTCTAATCTCAGCATGTTCTCATATAGATACCCTGCCTATTGGATTTCTGCATGTAGAAAATATGCCTATAGGTCCTTTCTGATTGTTGCATATCCACTCCTCATTAGGCAAACATGTTTATAGGTCTTAATAACCAAATGCAATCAGATGTCACGTTCGTAATAAAATGCAACACCTAGATATCATGTTGTAGGTTTTCAGCATTTTCTTCCATATCTATAAAAGTGTTTAAAATTAACAACGCTAGAAAACATGTCTATAGGAACTGTCAATCAATTCTGAATTACCTCACTTGTTTTAAGGTAATCTGTCAATAATAATGCGTTATCAATTGCAGAACTTGTATTATTCTGTTAAAACTGGCAACTCTTCTGTAACCTGTTTGCTTCTTTTCTGAAACCAGTAGATATCATGCCTATAGGTTTCACCTAGGCAAGCCTTAGGGTAAAAAGCTGTAACTTCATCAGTCTTCAATAATTGCAGCCAGGCAGACTTAATGTGGATTTCTTGTCTAAAAATATGGGTTGAACCAGTCCGCTTAACGTTTAAGTTTAATTCAGACCTAATAAGTATATGTAAGGCATGCTAAACTACATTTTCGTTATGCTGAGGAGGCTTATGTGAGCCCTTAATTGTTATGTGTACCCCATAACTGTCCTATATGTTTTGTTTGACGCATTAGAATTTTTTACCTTTCTAAACTCTTGAAAAAGCCCAAAAATTCCTTCCCTTGATAGGATTAGAAGTCCCAAATGCCTCCAGGACTGATAGGATTGGGACGGGTAATAGCATGCTATAGGTAACGATACCATTTCACGCTTAATACCTTAACGGGGTAGGAAAGGGTAGATATGGATATGATGACCACGCGATAACACCACGTGTATAAACGGTTACCGGGTGTTGTGTGGGGTGATCCATATTATGTATAAGCCTACGACCCCTTCCCTTACTTGTCCATTTTATTTTTGCCAAACTTCATCTTTTAAACTACTTTTAACTTGCAACAACTATGTAAAAATTTCTCTTTTACTCTTTTATTCAAGCTTTTAAAACTGCTTCCTCTATCAAAATTCAGTTTCTTTAATTTCCTTAATCCCTTGAAACCATTATGTGAAAATCCCTCTTTGTGTTTGTAATTCTTGCTTGTCTATTTGTTGTTTGCATTTAAAGTCACAATTTTAGCATGGCCGGGAACCACACTAGTGGATCTTGAGGGGTGCCTAACACCTTCCCCTAGAGATAATTTCTAGCCCTTACCCGAACTCTGGTTTTCAAATTCAAAACCCTTAGTGTCGTAATGCACTTAATCATTAGGTGGCGACTCTTCAAATTCAAAAACCCAATTCTCGAACGGGAATAGAGTTGTCTTCCCGAATGTCGTAAACCCGATCTCGCTTTAGAGAAAAAACGGGGCGTCGACAGCATGGCGACTCCGCTGGGGATTTCTTTAGGATTCTACCACTGCATATTATATGTGACTTTACTGTTTTCTTTATCGCTTTGTTTAATGCCTTTATTCGAAACTGGCTTGTCTTTTTGTTTTTTTTTTCTCTTTGACGCTTTCATTTACTGTTTTCCTTCAATACCGTTGTAATTTTGAGCAATTATTGTAATCATTATGAACGTAAAAATACGTGGCAATTTGTTTCATTCTTGTAATTGCATTTTTCAACATCATATTCTACTCGTGCCAAACTAATACCATAGCAACGCTTGATGAGTGGTTGCGCTCTTCCAATATTATTACCCCCTAAATTTTGGCAAAGGCGTATTTGCAGTAAAACTAGTCGATCAACGGTGCAGTCGACGGTTCCGTGCCTTTTCCTCTTGAGTTGTCCACTCAAGGGTACCGGTCTAGCACCCCATAGAAACCTTATTCTGTTTAACTGTTCATGCATCACTGTCAAACCTAGTCGAGTCAGTTATGCTGTCCACATAATGACTCTTTAAGATAGCCTTATCCAAAGTCCACTGGTTTCCCCTGGAACCCAAACGGACAATACCATACTCTGTGCATTTATTTGGAGGACTAATTGCTATTTATGCCAATTATTGATTTAAATAGTCAAGTCCGGCGGAAGTGAGGGACTAACGCTTTGTTTTGCAGGAAATGAGGCGCGAAATCCCCACATTCGGCATGGTAACCAATATTCACCCAAGGTTGCTGAGATGGTGGGAGGACCTTCATTCCAGTGACCGGACTCTTGTCCGCAAGTATGTGAGAAACTTACCCTCTCTATTGGAAATTCGGCCGGACAACAAAATCATAGAGGCTGCAACCTTATTCTGGGACAGCGATAGATCAGTATTTCGATTTGGGGACCTTGAAATGACACCATTGCTCGAGGAAATAGGTGGGTTAGCCGGTATTCCTTAGGAGACTCCAGGTTTACTCATGCCAGAAACCGCAAGGGTAAGGGTTTCTTCAAAATGATGGGGTTGAAGAAAAATTCGGACTTGACCTATCTGAAGGATTCCTATGTTCCTTTCGACTACCTGTACGAGAGGTACGGTCATAGCAAGTCCTACCGCACCTATCTAGATGAATTCACCCTCACATCATTGGGGCACATCCACAGGAGAGTTTTCGTCTTCATGTTCTACTTCCTGGGAATGATAGTGTTTCCCATGAAGAAGGCTAGGATCCATACCAGACTAGCCATGGTCACCAAGACACTAATGGAGGGGATTGAAGGGCAACATTTTAGCATAGTGCCCATGATTGTTGCAGAGATCTACCGAGCTTTGGAATTGTCAATGAGGGGCCAGTCATTTTGAGGGTTGCAACTTATTACTCCAACTCTGGCTTATAGAACATCTCCAAAAGGGTCGATACCGTCAAGAGCTTCCGCGAAGGCCGTGGAACGATCATATAGCCTTTCACCATCCCAATTGAATGAACTATATGCCTGATATGTTTGCTCGGCCGGGGGATGCTCGAGGATAGGTAGAGTTGTTTGAAAGCTTGAAAGAAGACAAGGTGCAGTGGATGTTCGAATGGTTCCCCACTGGAGAGTTCATCATCCGCTCTCGGGACGCTCCATTCCTCATACTCATTGGTCTGAGGGGAACTTATCCCTATGTCCCTCTCCGAGTCATGAGGCAGGCAGGGAGAAAGCAAGTCGTACCAAAGGTTGAAAAGATGAGTCATTTCAAGGCTGACTTCCAAGACGACGATAGCCCATACAAATGTCAAGCTCAACACATGTGGAATAGTAAGATCATCCTGGAAAAGGATTCCATAGAGCCTGACAGATATCATGCCGGCTACACCTCATACTATCCAGGTTGGCTAGAAGAAGATCATGCTGGGTTAGGACAGCCCGGGTCTGCTCGAGGTCACAGGGTCATCGACGAAAGGGTTGAGATACAGGTTAAGTACAATCAGTTGCGCAAAAGAATCAGGGAGTGCGAGAGTGAGCATCAGGAGATTCAAGAGGCTAATCAAAAGTTGATCGAGGAATGGAAGGATATGGCTGTCAGAGCCAACAAGCGCCTAGGGCATTTGGAGCGAGGGTTAGTAGAGCTGGAAGGGAAGTTCATCTGGAGGATCGAGAATTGCCAAAACGCCGAGGGAAATGAAGGAGGACATTTGGCTAGGGCTTATCTGCTGCTGGGATTGCGTGAGCTGGTGACACTGTTCGATGGAGCCAAAGATGCCGAGTCTGGGGAAGGTCCTTCTGGGACCAAATAGTTAGGAGTTTCTTTTCTTTTCGCTTTGAAATGTAATAAGGCCAATGGCCATTAGTGATATGTTACTTTATGCAATTTTAGTGTCGTTTTGGGATTCGTCTTATTTTTATCAATAAAATGAGGCATTTAGCATTATAAGTTCTCCAAATCAACTTGTCACTAGGCCTACCTCGGGCACAACGAGGCACCCAATCTAGGACACGATTTATATTCTTGTACTATGTGTTTAGTATTGTAATATTTTTCTTAGAATCCATACTAACTTGCTACCTTTTTTGTTTTTACTTTTATTTTTTATTCCCCTCCACAAAGGGTTAGTTCGTGCATTCTGGCATCGTCATCCTACTCCACAAGATCTAAGGGCCCTTCACCTCCTCCTCCGCCAAGTCCTATCAAAAGCAAGAACAAAGCAAAAATGGAGAACGTGAACAACATCAGAAAGGACGACTCAGCTAAAAGGGTAGAGGTTCCTCAGGGTGTTCAGGTATCCAAAGAAAGTGCCGCTCAGCTCGAACAAAAGTTACTGAAATTTCAAGAAGAACCAGACCAAGTTCGGAACTTGGTAGGTCTGTCATTCTCTCTCACGACTCCAGACATCAACTTTCCCAAAGCTCAATACCCCATGCCTCCACAGGACATCCCGAAGCCGCAGAGACAACCCGCTACTCATCAAAATTGCACACATGTCACAACAACGCTCCACTCCTCATCCCTGAACCATCAAGTGATCATCCCTACCACATTCCCATCTATGTGGAAACCATGCCACAATACACTCAACCCATTACAAACACACCAGAATCCGAGGACAAAGACTCTCTCATCAAGAACCTAGCAGCCGAGTGTCACGACCCCAGTTCACCCTTCATGAACATGTCGTGATGTCACCTAGTTCCTACAACTAGGTAAGCCTAACAGTGCGGAATAACAAATTAACATTTGCGGAATAATTAATTAAAACTGAACATACGGAAATAACAACTGTATATAAGGCCACTCGGCCTAAACAACTCAAAAATATGCGGAAGTCTACAACTAAATCCCAAAACCTGGAAACTCACGGGAAACACAGGCTAATAGAATGTAGTGATCTGCTCTACACCAGAATGTCTAACAACATGAAAGGAAAGAAAGGAACTATCTGCTAAAGCCGGAATAGAGTAGAGACTCCTGGTATGCGGACGTAGCAGATATACCTCAAGTCTCAGCTAGAACTCTCCACCACGAGGATGATACACCTGGGAGGAAGTACCTGGATCTGCACATGAAAAACATGCGCAGGAAGGGCATGAGTACACCACAGCGGTACTCAGTAAGTGCCAAGCCTAACCTCGGTTGGGTAGTGACGATGAAGGTCAGGGCCCTACTGAGATAACATAATAAATAATGAGATAACAGAAACAGTTTAAATAAAGTCTACAACGAGAATTCTAAACCAGGTAAATAAGGAAAAATAGTAATAGAAAGCAAGGTACAATACAAGGAAAACTGCCCTCAACAAGGAATAATAGCCGGGGATCTCTTGGTATCCTCATCATATAAACTAGGGATCTCTTGGTATCCCGAGGATCTCTTGGTATCCTCATCATATACACTAGGGATCTCTTGGTATCCCGAGGATCTCTTGGTATCCTCAATAAGTAAGGATCTCTTGGTATCCTCATCATATACACCGGGGATCTCTTGGTATCCCAGTATATATATATAGAAACACATGTGCCAGGGATCTCTTGGTATCCCGCACCCTCAGTCCAGAATATCTCAAGTACAGGGGGATCTCCCGGGAAGCCGTCCCGTAGTCCCAAATTAAACACACAACAACAAGCAACTCATAATCTCAGAATAATGCTAAAAGATCAGGACAAGAAATAGTAAATTCTAGCCTAACATGCTCCACAGAGTACAAATAGCACAGCTAAACAATTAGCAAGTAAGCCAGATAAACATGGGCCTCTAAGCTAGCACAGGTATACACTTACAGTTTAAAATGAACAAGTAAACATGTAATCTCAATTTAAATACTTCAAGTAGAAACGGGTTTACAACAATTAGCTCAAGTACGCGCTCGTCACCTCACGTACGAGGCATTCAAATATTCAAAGATCATGTCCTAAAGGGAATAGTTCCCCACACAAGGTTAGACAAGCCACTTACTTCGAACCGGCTCAATATCAAATAGAAACCACGCTCTTGCCACGAGTATCCTACTCCAAATGGCTCAAATCTATTCAATTCAATTACACATCATAAATAACATCGCAACACCTGGTTTTGCTAATAAATTCAAAGCTACAGCATAAAATTAGGTGAAATGACCAAAATGCCCTTCAGGACAACATCTCGGAATCGAATAATTTTCACATTTTTAGAACCCTCATACTCTCACGAGTCTAACCATATAAAAATCTCCCAAATCGAAGGTCAAATGCCCGCTCAAAACTCAATAGATTAGGCAATGAAGTTTTACCCCAAATTATCCAATTTTTTGATCCTAAATTCGAATTCCAATGATGTATTTAACTATATAATGATGAAATATAACAAAAAGGGACCAAAGAAACGTCACCCAGTGATCTTCTCTTCGAAACTCACTCAAAATCTCCTAAAACCGAGCTCTCAATTGATTTCTCCAACTTATGAAATTAAAACCCTCGAATTTCGTTATCTGTACAGTGAATGCCGCTTCTGCGGTCTTGGGACCGCTTCTGCGGTCCCGTTTATGCGAAACACTGGGCGCTTCTGCGGCTTCTTTTAAAAGGTCATACCTCCGCTTCTACGGATAAATAACCGCTTCTGCGGTTCCTGAGGGGGGGACCAAACTCGCTTCTGCGATGAGCGAGCCGCTTCTGCAGTTCCCAAGCCGCAGAAGCGAAAATACCTGAAGGAACAAAATACCAGCTGCTGCAAACTTAAAAATTTTCCTCCGTTAACCACCTGGAATCATCCCGAGGCCCCCGGGACCTCAACCAAAAGCACCAATACCACCTAATACCTTATTCAAACTTGTACCAATCTTGAAAACACCTAAAACAACACCGGAAACCCGAATTAATCAAAGATTCAAGCCTAAGAACTTCAAATTCCTTCCAAATACGATTTCAATCAAAAACCTAACCAAAACACGTCTAAATGACCTGAAATTTTGCACACACATCCCAAATGACATGACAGAGCTACTGCAACTTCCGGAATTCCAAACCGACCCTCGGATCAAAAACTCACTATCGGACCGGAAACTTCAAAAATTCAAACTTCGGCATTTCAAGTCTAAATGAGCTACAGACTTCCAAAATACATTCCAAACCCGCTCCCAACCCCGAAATCACCTAACGGAGCTAACGAAACCATCGGATTTCCATTCCGAGGTCCTCATCACACTGTTCCGACTTCGGACCATTTTTCAACACTTAAGCTATCATTTAGGGACTAAGTGTCCCAAAACACTCCGAATCCTAACACCGAACATCCCGGCAAACCAAAATAGCAAAAATGAACTTAGGGGAAGCAGTTAAGGGGGGATCGGGGCGTAAATTCCAAAAATAACCGGCCGGGTCGTTACATCCTCATACACTTAAACATTCGTTCGTCCTCGAACGAGCATAGAGAACATACCTGAAGTAGTGAAAAGATGAGGGTACTGGCTGCGCATATCCCGCTCGATCTCCCAAGTCGCCTCCTCGGCCGGCTGACCCCGCCACTGAACCTTTACTGAAGCAATGTTCTTTGACCTCAACTTCCTGATCTGTCTGTCCAATATAGCCACTGGCTCCTCAACATAGGATAGATCTTTGTCCAACTGGACTGAACTGAAATCCAACACATGCGACGGATCACCGTGATACCTTCGGAGCATCGAAACATGAAATACCGGATGAACTCCGGCCAAGCTGGGAGGCAAGGCAAGCTCATAGGCAACTTCCCCAACTCGTCGCAAGATCTCAAAAGGGCCAATAAACCTCGGACTCAACTTTCCTTTCTTCCCAAACCTCATGATGCCTTTCATAGGCGAGACCCGAAGCAGAACCCACTCACCAACCATATATGAAACATCACAAACCTTCCTGTCCGCGTAACTCTTCTGTCTGGACTGGGCTGTACGGAGTCTAACTTGAATCGTCTTAACCTTCTCCAATGCATCCTGTACTAACTCTGTGCCCAATAGTCTGGCCTCACCGGGCTCAAACCAACCCACCGGAGATCTACACCTCCTACCTTATAAAGCCTCATACGGCGCCATCTGAATGCTGGACTGATAACTATCGTTGTAAGCAAACTTCGCCAGTGGTAAGAAATGATCCCAAGACCCTCCAGTTCCATGATTCAATGTTTAACTCCTCATGCACCTTACCGTGCTACCACAACTCAGTTGAGCACACCAGCTTGATCAATTCTGAAGATATTCCTTTTTATTCAAGCAAATAAGCCTTAGAGCCCAATTCCAACATCCGGAATTTTATGCCTGACCTATTTCCAGCATATGATCACCATAACAATCACTACACGCTATACCCAAACATGGCTGCATAACTTGCTGAAGTTCACACCTCGCATCACTTTACTCCCCGGACCATAGTAACATTTCCTGATCGACTTAGTCAAAAATTCCACGAATCTGATGCTCTCATTGCACCCCATGACATGCACAGGCCTCACTCTAACTCTTGCAAGGCCGTCACAACGGAGAGATGTGCGAAAATTCATAATCGACTGCCGAGTCAACTAATCACTGAGTCTATACTCCTCACAAGAAGCATTACCTCATTCTGAACCAATTAATGGTCTTTGCCTCTTAATAAATATTTCACGTAATCAGATTGCACTGATCCTAAATCCAACAATCTCGTCTCACCCAGTACGAATGCTCAAACAATAAGCCACCCCAACATAAAAGTCTCATATGATGTCACAATGCGCCAATAGGCTACCAATTAGAATGCGATAATAAAAAAAGGAAAGTAAACTCTGAAAAGAAATTTCAATTACCCCGCTCGCGAATCGTACATGCGACGCGGGCGCGCAGCTAATATGAGCCTCCTCCAGAAAATAGGAAACATAACACAATAAACAGATATGGGAAACTGTACTGAACATCACACTTGTTGCGGCGTGCAACCCGATCCGAGCAATCATAACCATGGCGGCGTGCCACTCGATCCAAATAACATACCCGTGGCGGCGTGCCACCCGATCCACACATGGAGCTCACATAAGGAGATGTACATCGAGCTAAATTGCTCATTACAACAAGATAGTAAGCATCAGTCATAACCATGCTAAGTGTATAACACCATTCCCTGGGGAGACATATAACGCTATAATCCACAAACTCGGGCACAACTGAGGTGCGATACAAGATCTGAATCTCAAGAGCCATTCTGCTCATATAACATCATCGCCACGTGGAACTTCAACACACAAAAATTTACCAAGCCGTCTCATAACTCATACGACGCAATACATCATTACCTGGAATAGCTGATGACAAAATAGCACCCCGACTGTTCCTCCATAAGGAACGCTCGCTGAAACGAACACAACTGGCCTGATATAAAGCCCAGCTCACATATAAATCAATCCACTGATCTCAAGCCGATTTCTGATTGCACCAACTTGGCTAATAACCTTTCAAAGGTCCATAGTAACCCCCTTTTCCTCATAACACATAATAACAACCATCATAACTGGAGCAACCTCCTCAGTTCGCAACCCAACAAACAAAGTTCCCTCCCGGCATAAATTCTCAAATTAATGATGTTACCACAATCCTCATACCTGGTTTAAATCTTTAGTCAATCAAGTGACTACATGTAACACTTATACAATCTTCCCGTGGGACACACTCCCACAATCTTCCGAAATGAATAACGGGTTCGCACATCTAAACCATCGGCCGCACTAATGCTGAAAAGCGATAAAGAATCCTTAACCAGGATGCAAAGCCTTTTTCACAACACATCGATCTCAGGTGACACTGAAGACAATACCAATTTACTTTAAACATTCCATCCTTTTTCTTGCTCATCCGAGCTCGTGATATCTTTGTCCACACCGAGCTGTTACCTTGATCTTTACTTCGAATCCCATACCACTCACTGCACCTAACATGACACATACGACTTCGGGACCGCTAATAGGCTAACACTTCATCACTTAAAAGCTTTTCACTTAACTCACTTAAGGAGAACCATAGCAACACTTAGGTGAATTCTCATAATCGTAGAATATGCAAACCTCTAAGTAGTGGCCTGAGCCACCATGGCCATTCCAGGATCCGCCTACACATGACAGGCCATATCAGAAAAGTGCTTCTGAACAACATTAATTTCGACGACCGACAAGTCTCACACGCACCGCCACAAATCACACGCATGACTTGATCACGCTGAAGGAATTGACCCCTACCACCAATACGCCAACTCAACTATGTTTAACCAATATATCTTCCTTCGATTTACCCCGACTGCCTTAGTAATAACAATAACTCCTTTCAACATATAACACACTCCATCCGCACTCACCCCGGGTGACCTGGAACCGCGAGACCATGCTGTCTCAAATCCCATGAACCATTTCATACCTTCCTTGGGCGTACATTCGCACCCTCAACTGACATGCCCATTCCACTAACCCTTCTACGAATCCGAAGTCCTTTCTTATCCTTCTCTCAAGTCTGAACATGAGCCAATTAGGCCAACCATAACACCCTTTAACAATTCCTTTGCTCTAATTACCACTTATTTTCTTTTCCCGTAGCGGAGTGACCCAGAAATATGCTAACAACCTGAAAACCTCGCAAGTGGTTAACCATGCAACCCAATCATAGGCGGTGGGACTCTCCCACTTAGCTTGAAGCCACTATTACACAACTCTGGAGTTCACCAGGATTCTTAATCTCTTATTGACATAACCTTGCGCAATCAACCACTAAAATTCTCGATATCTTAATGTAGAAACCCCCTTTTTATACTCTGAATCATTAACAACATTCGCACGACCGATCCCTTCACTGTATAACCAACAGAATTCTTCGCAGAAGCATCGCCAACCACGCGACCGCTAACCTGCTCACAAGAATAACTCACCTGTAGAAATCACTCCCTGACATCTCCTAACACTGCTGCACGGGGCACAATCACCACGACATCAATAACTCATCCTGAGTTCGAGCTCACTCTCCAGGTGCACAATTTCATTCACCTTTCGTGGGCATCAATTAAATGTGCGGCAGTATTCTTCCAATTCAAAGGTATGTTGTATCCTTCTTCATTCAAGAAGCTCATTCCCGTTATATCAAATCTCCCGCCGCATAATAGCTCATACTTCTAATTAAATCCGTAGGCCCCAAATCACCAATCACCAATATTCTCAGGTCACTCCAAACTCTCCTTAAGGTGCATGGTCATCCCACTGCAAAGCCCATATGCAACTCCGCCACTCTCCCACTTTGGCGGAACTCATCCCCTTAATCGACTACTCGGCCCTTGGCCGCTTATACTCGGACTCCTAGAAATTTTAGCCACCGCCCGACACTTCCCACGTGTCTTTCCTCATCCTTTGCTGCTCAGCCGCTACCTTAAATAGAGTCTATCTTTGTGGAACTTGAACCCACAATTGCTGCTGACTTTAAACCTTTCCGAAGGTCATCTTCCTCGAGCAGCACGCGTCCTCACCATCCGTGAGAGAATAGAAGGCAGAAGTTTAGGATTGTGATGTCAAAAATCTCGCACGACAGGGAATTAAATAAAGTGAAATTTTCCTAACGGTTACATAGCCTCTCGTAGATAAGTACAGACGTCTCCGTAACGATCAGCGAGACTCTAATAAATCGGCCTGTGTTCCGTGACTCCTATGAACCTAGAGCTCTGATACCAACTTGTCATGACCCAGTTCACCCTTCATGAACATGTCGTGATGGCACCTAGTTTCTACAACTAGGTAAGCCTAACAGTGCGGAATAACAAATTAACATTTGTGGAATAATTAATTATAACTGAACATACGGAAATAACAACTGTATATAAGGCCACTCGGCCTAAACAACTCAAAAATATGCGGAAGCCTACAACTAAATCGCAAAACCCGGAAACTCACGGGAAACACAGGCTAATAGAATGTAGTGATCTGCTCTACACCGGAATGCCTAACAACATGAAAGGAAAGAAAGGAACTATCTGCTAAAGCCGGAATAGAGTAGAGACTCCTGGTCTGCGGACGCAGTAGATATGCCTCATGTCTCAGCTAGAACTCTCCACCACGAGGATGATACACCTGGGAGGAAGTACCTGGATTTGCACATGAAAAACATGCGCAGGAAGGGCATGAGTACACCACAGCGGTACTCAGTAAGTGCCAAGCCTAACCTCGGTTGGGTAGTGATAAGGAAGGTCAGGGCCCTACTGAGATAACATAATAAATAATGAGATAACAGAAACTGTTTTAATAAAGTCTACAATGAGAATTCTAAACCAGGTAAATAAGGAAGAACAGTAATAGAAAGCAAGGTACAATACAAGGAAAACTGCCCTCAACAAGGAATAATAGCCGGGGATCTCTTGGTATCCCGAGGATCTCTTGGTATCCTCATCATATACACTAGGGATCTCTTGGTATCCCGAGGATCTCTTGGTATCCTCATCATATACACTAGGGATCTCTTGGTATCCCAGTATATATATAGAAACACATGTGCCAAGAGTACAGGGGGATCTCCCGGGAAGCCGTCCCGTAGTCCCAAATTAAACACACAATAACAAGCAACTCATAATAATGCTAAAAGATCAGGACAAGAAATAGTAAATTCTAGCCTAACATGCTCCACAGAGTACAAATAGCACAACTAAACAATTAGCAAGTAAGCTAGATAAACTTGAGTCTCCAAGCTAGCACAGGTATAAACTTACAGTTTAAAATGAACAAGTAAACTGTTATCTCAATTTAAATACTTCAAGTAGAAATGGGTTTACAACAATTAGCTCAAGTACGCGCTCGTCACCTCACGTACGAGGCATTCAAATATTCAAAGATCATGTCCTAAAGGGAAAAGTCCCCCACACAAGGTTAGACAAGCCACTTACCTCGAACCGGCTCAATATCAACTAGATACCACGCTCTTGCCACGAGTATCCGACTCCAAATGGCTCAAATCTATTCAATTCAATTACACATCGTAAATAACATCGCAAACAACTAGTTTTGCTAATAAATTCAAAGCTACGATGTAAAATTAGGTGAAATGACCAAAATGCCCTTTAGGCCAACGTCTCGGAATCGAATAATTTTCACATTTTTAGAACCCTCGTACTCTCACGAGTCTAACCATATAAAAATCTCCAAAATCGGAGGTCAAATGCCCACTCAAAACTCAATAGTTTAGGCAATAAAGTTTTACCCCAAATTATACAATTTTTTGATCCTAAATTCGAATTCCAATGATGTATTTAACTATATAATGATGAAATATAACAAAAAGAGACCAAAGAAACATTACCCAGCGATCTTCTCTTCGAAACCCACTCAAAATCGCCTAAAACCGAGCTCTCAATTGATTTCTCCAACTTATGAAATTAAAACCCTCGAATTTCTATATCTGTACAGTGAATGCCGCTTCTGTGGTCCCGCCTATGCGAAACACTGGCCGCTTCTGCGGCTTCTTTTAAAAGGTCAGACCTCCGCTTCTGCGGATAAATAACCGCTTCTGCGGTTCCTGAGGGGGAGGGGGGGGACCAAACTCGCTTCTGCGATGAGCGAGCCGCTTCTGCGGTTCCCACGCCACAGAAGCGAAAATACCAGAAGGAACAAAATACCAGCTGCTGCAAACTTAGAAATTTTCCTCCGTTAACCACCCGGAATCATCCCGAGGCCCCCGGGACCTCCACCAAAAGCACCAATACCACCTATTACCTTATTCAAACTTGTACCAATCTTGAAAACACTTAAAACAACGCCGAAAACCCGAATTAATCAAAGATTCAAGCCTAAGAACTTCAAATTCCTTCCAAATACGATTTCGATCAAAAACCTAACCAAAACACGTCCAAATGACCTGAAATTTTGCACACACATCCCAAATGACATGACGGAGCTACTACAACTTTCGGAATTCCAAACCGACCCTCGGATCAAAAACTCACTATCAGACGAAAACTTCAAAAATTCAAACTTCGGCATTTCAAGTCTAAATGAGCTACGGACTTCCAAAATACATTCCGAACACGTTCCCAACCCCGAAATCACCTAAAATAGCTAACAGAACCATCGGATTTCCATTCCGAGGTGGTCTTCACACTGTTCCGACTTCAGACCATTTTTCAACACTAATGCTCTCATTTAGGGACTAAGTGTCCCAAAACACTCCGAATCCTAACACCGAACATCCCGGCAAACCAAAATAGCAGAAATGAACTTAGGGGAAGCAGTTAAGGGGGGATCAGGGCGTATGTTCTAAAAATGACCGGCCGGGTCGTTACACCGAGCTCAAGAAATTGACTAGCCGAGTCCAGGGCGTTGAAGGAAGCAAAGGCATTGAAGGGCTGTATTATGAGGATCTTTGCATTCAGCCAGACGTTGAACTACCGGAGGGGTACAAACCTCCCAAGTTCAAAATGTTTGATGGCTCGGGGGATCCTAGAGTCCATCTGAGGACATATTGTGATAAACTGGTCGGTGTAGGAAGAGATGAGAAGATCCGCATGGAACTCTTCATGAGAAGTTTGAAAGGCGATGCGCTATCTTGGTACATAAGCCAAGATTCCACGAAGTGGACGAGATGGGTTGGAATGGCATCCGATTTCATGGACAGGTTCAGGTTCAATACAGAAAATGCACCAGATATCTTCTACATCCAGAATCTGAAAAAGAAACCCACTGAGACATTCCGTGAGTATGCTACTCGATGTAGATCCGAGGCCGCTAAGGTCAGGCCGGCCTTAGAGGAGGAATTAATGAACTGATTTTTCGTCCGAGCTCAGGATCCGCAGTATTATGAGAGGTTAATGTTGATAGAGGGCCAGAAATTCTCCGATATCATCAAGTTAGGATAAAGGATTGAGGAAGGCATTAAGAGCGATATGGTCACTAATTTCGAGGCACTGCAGGCCACCAACAAAGCCCTACAATCTGGTGGCACATCCAAGAAAAAGGATGTGAGTGCCGTGATGGTCGCACAAAGAACCAAGTCTCCAGTAAAATACCAAGCCTACCAGTACCCCCTCTCACATACCAGCTTATTCCCAATTACCAATCACCTCCGCCCTCTTACCAATTTCCATCACCTGCTTACCACTCATCTCTTACCTCACCAAAATATTCCCAACCTGCACCTGTCTACCCAGCCTATAATGCTCACTACCTATCACCTCCTGCCCGCCAAAACTTCCCTAGGCCACGCCCTAACTTCGACCGTTGACCTCCCAAGCAATACACCGCCATCGCCGAGCCAATCGACCAATTATATAAAAGACTCAAAGCAGCCGGTTACGTCACCCCAATCTCTGCCATAACTCCAGAAAATCCTTCCCAGTGGGTCAATCCAAATAAAACCTGTGCATACCATTCCAGCATGAAAGGGCATACCATTGATGAGTGCCGATCTCTGAAAGAGAAAATCCAAGCTCTAATTGACAACAAAATCATCATGGCCAAAGAACCTGCTCCTAATGTTTGAAACAATCCTTTGCCTGATCATAAGGGTGGTGGTGTGCACATGATCGAGGTAGAAGATGATTGGGACCCCAAGGGGTTGATTGGATTAATTGCCGAAGGTGACGAGCCCGAGAAACCAACCGTCACATTGAATCCAATTGTAGTCCAGATCCAGCCCTCTGGGAATGCTGAAGTAAACATGTCTGTGCCTCTCGAGTTTGAAACGTCGTCATCCAAAAGGACCGCAGAGCCGATTGAGGTAGAGTTTGGGTCTCCAAAGGTACCATTTGAAGTTGCTGTGTTGCCACCCAAAATGAGAGTGCCCATTCCTGTAGCGATGTCAGCAGTAACGCCATTCCAGACACAGGCCATTCCTTGGGATTACACCGCCGAGGCAAGAAGGAAGGAAAAAACTAAGTCTGGAGAAGCAATCGCAGCATAGGGTATGACCAGGACTGGCAGAATTTATACTCCGGAGCACTTAGTTGAATCAAGTAAGCAGGCCTCAGGACGGCCTATTGAAACTGGACCTGATGATCTCTGGCGGAAGATACAGGCGAAAGAATACTCAGTTGTTGATCAATTAAATAAAACACCGGCGCAGATCTCCATTCTAGCTCTGATGCAGAGCTCTGAGGCACACAAGAACGCCCTAATGAAGATACTGAGCGAGGCATACGTACCCAGCAATATAACTGGAGGAGAGACGGCAAATATGGTCGGGCAGATATTGGAGAGTCATAAGATCACTTTCCACGAGGATGAGTTGCCCCCTGAAGGTTTAGGACACAACAAAGCGTTGCACATCACTGTGCAATGTGAAGACTCTTTCATCACCAGGACTTTGATTGACGGAGGATCCAACCTCAACATTTGTCCATTAGTGACCCTCAGAACATTGGGGAAGCGTCTACATGAAATCAAGGATGGGGCTATCAACGTCAAAGCTTTTGATGGTTCCCAAAGGTCCACTATTGGGGAGATCAGTTTATGTCTACAAATGGGGCCAACTTGGTTCGATGGTGATTTTCAAGTAATAGACATCCCAGCATCCTATAACTTACTGCTGGGACGACTATGGATCCACGCCGCCGGAGCTGTAGCATCAACCCTGCACCAGGCAGTGAAGTTCGAGTGGAATCACCAAGAGGTGATTATTCATGGTGACGGGAATAACCCCATATATAGTCGCCAAACCATCCCAGCGATCGAAGGGAGAAGGAAGCTAGGAGGAGAAACTTACCACCACATTGAGCGAGTCAACGCCGTGGATAAAGACAAATGGTGGGATAACAAGATAGAAAGTATACTGAATTGGAGCGGGTATGAACCTGGCAAAGGGCTCGGCAAGAATCTCCAGGGAATCACCAAGCCTATCAAACTGAAGAAGCATGGCACCAATTTCGGGTTAGGGTATGGATATACTTGGCAGGAATTCATGAACTGGTCGCCACCATGGCGCGACCCTTACTATCCGTTGGAGCACCCAATACCCCGCCTGGAACAGACTTTCCAGCCGGCCGACATCATATATGGGTCAGAGGAAGATGAAGCATTAGCAGCAATGAAGAACCTGTTCTTGGAAGATAACAATATGGACTGTCACGCCATTCTCGAGGAGGAAGGGGAGGAAGGCCCTTCCGTACAGGCAGTGAACCGAGGAGAGCGCCTCAACAATTGGTCCATCAGAACCACCAAGGCCCGGAGAGCTTCGGGGTAGCAAGGATGAACAAAGCATTATGCATTATCTTTTACTTTTTCATTAGTTGATTTCCCTTCAGTATTATCTTTAAATTTTTGAAAAGAGCTCTGATGTTCAAAACAATTTTTGGCATTTATCGAAGCATTTCAGTTTTTTTTATAAATCTCGCTCTTACTATTTCTTTTTCTCTGCCATTTACTTTACTTTACACAGCATTACTATTACTTATCTTGATGAACCGATGAATGTGACATGCGACGAGATAACGCAACAAACAGACATAGACTCAGAAGAGGATGAGATACCAGAAGAGGTCGTTAAAGAGATTGAGGATTTTGAGAACAGACCTAAGTCTAACTTGGACGAAACTGAGGTTATCAACTTGGGGAACACAGAGAACGTCAAGGAAACGCGCATCAGTGTTCACTTGTCACCATCAGAAAAGGAAGAGTACGCGGAGTTCTTAAAAGAATATGAGGACATATTTGCCTGGTCATACGATGATATGACCGGTCTCAGTACATCTATCGTAGCTCACAAATTGCCAACGGATCCGACGTGTCCACCGGTAAAACAGAAACTCAGAAAGTTTAAACCAGACATGAGTTTGATAATCAAAGAAGAAGTTACCAAGCAAGTCAAAGCCAAGGTTCTCAGGGTAGTGGAGTATCCAACATGGTTAGCCAACATTGTGCCAGTGCCGAAGAAGGTCGGGAAGGTTAGAGTCTGTGTCGACTACGGGGACCTCAACCGGGCCAGTCCGAAAGATGACTTCCCCTTGCCGAACATACACATCCTGATTGACAACTGCGCCAAGCACGAGTTGCAGTCATTTGTCGATTGTTTTGCTGGGTATCATCAGATATGGATGGACGAAGAAGACGCGGAGAAAACGGCTTTCATTACGCCGTGGGGGATGTATTGTTAAAGATGATGCCGTTTGGATTAAAGAATGCTGGGGCCACCTACATAAGGGCCATGACTACTATTTTCCATGACATGATACACAAAGAGATCGAGGTCTATGTAGATAATGTCATCATCAAATCCAAGAAAGCCACTGACCACAAGGAAGATTTAAGAAAGTTCTTCAACAGATTGAGAAGGTATAACCTGAAACTGAATCCCGCCAAGTGCGCTTCCGGGGTTCCAGCCGGAAAATTGCTTGGGTTCAACGTAAGTCGGCGGGGAATAGAACTCGATCCGTCAAAGGTCAAGGCCATTCAAGAATTACCACCTCCAAAGAACAAGAAAGAGGTTATGAGTTTCTTGGGGAGACTCAATTACATCAGCCGGTTCATAGCTTAGTCCACTGTCATTTGTGAACCAATCTTTAAGATGTTGAAAAAGGACGCCGCTACCAAATGGACTGATGATTGTCAGAAAGCCTTCGACAGAATCAAGGAATACCTATCAACGCCGCCAGTTCTGGTTCCGCCCGAACCAGGTAGACCGCTATTGCTCTACCTTGCAGTACTGGATGAAACATTTGGTTGTGTTTTGGGACAACATGATGAAACGGGGAGAAAGGAGCAAGCCATCTACTATCTCAGCAAGAAGTTCACCCCGTACGAGGCCCGGTATTCCCTGCTAGAACGCACCTGTTGTGCTATGACTTGGGTAGCTCAGAAGTTGAGGCATTATTTCTGTGCCTATACCACTTATCTCATATCAAGGATAGATCCGCTGAAGTACATCTTCCAGAAGCCCATGCCCATGAGCAAGCTGGCCAAATGGCAAATTCTGTTGAGTGAGTTTGATATTGTCTATGTGACTCAGAAAGCGATCAAAGGACTAGCACTAGCCGATCATCTTGCCAAAAACCCCGTGGGCGGAGAATACGAGCCTCTAAAGATGTATTTTCCCGATGAGGAGGTTTCTTTCATAGGAGAAGACATTGCAGAATCCTATAATGGCTGGAGAATGTTTTTCGACGGAGCAGCAAACTTTAAAGGCGTTGGCATAGGAGCAGTCCTAGTATCAGAAACAGGCCAACATTATCCGGTGTCGGCCAAACTCAGGTTCCCGTGCACCAACAACATGGCCGAGTATGAAGCCTGCATCTTAGGGCTCAAGCTGGCCATTGATATGAACGTTCAGGAGTTACTAGTGATCGGGGATTCAGACTTGCTCATACATCAGGTTCGAGAAGAATGGGCAACCAAGAATTCCAAAATACTCCCATACTTGCATCATGTACATGAGTTGAGGAAGAGGTTTACAAAGACAGAATTCCGGCATGTCCCCAGAGTTCAGAATGAGTTCGTTGATGCATTGGCCACTCTGTCATCCATGATTCAACATCCAGATAAGAACATCATTGATCCTATCCCAATAAAAATCCAGGATCAACCTGCTTACTGTGCTCATGTCGAGGAAGAAGCAGACGGAAAACCATGGTTCCATGATATTAAGAAATATCTGTCAACACGAGAGTACCCAGAACTTGCAAACACTACGCAAAAGCGCACACTGCGGAGGTTATCCAATCACTTCTTTCATAGCGGAGGAATACTGTACAGGAGGACTCCCGATTTGGGATTATTAAGGTGTGTCGAGGCAAAGGAAGCATCCAGGTTGTTGGAGGAGGTTCATGCAGGGACCTGTGGTCCGCACATGAATGGTTTCGTCTTAGCCAAGAAAATAATCCGAGCTGGTTATTTCTGGATGACTATGGAGACAGACTGCATCCAGTATGTTCGGAAATGCCATCGTTGCCAGATCCATGCAGACATGATAAAGGTACCCCCTAACGAGCTCAATGCAACAAGCTTACCATGGCCGTTCGCCGCTTGGGGAATAGATGTCATCGGACCCATCGAGCCTGCCGCATCAAACGGGCACAGGTTCATTCTAGTGGCAATTGATTTCTTCACCAAATGGGTTGAAGCAACATCATATAAGGCGATAACCAAGAAGGTTGTGGCAGACTTTGTTCGCGACCGTATCATTTGCCGGTTCGGCGTCCCAGAGTTAATCATCACTGACAATGGTTCCAACCTCAACAGTGATCTAATGAAAGCAATGTGTGAGACATTTAAGATTAAGCACATGAATTCTACAGCCTACAGACCCCAGATGAATGGAGTTGTAGAAGCAGCCAATAAGAATATTAAGAAGATACTGAGGAAAATGATAGAAAAACACAAGCAGTGGCATGAGAAGCTATCATTTGCTGGTTTACGGTACCGAGGCAGTCATCCCAGCCGAAGTAGAGATTCACTCCCTGAGAATTATACGGGAAGCAGAACTTGAAAATGCAGAATGGGTAAAGAGTCGCTACGAGCAGCTAGCCCTTATAGACGGGAAAAGACTGAATGCAATTTGCCATGGTCAGCTTTATCAGAGCAGAATGACCAAAGCCTTCAACAAGAGAGTCAAGCCAAGACGATTCGCGCCAGGGCAGTTAGTACTGAAGAAGATTTTTCCGCACCAAGACGAAGCCAAAGGAAAGTTTTCTCCCAACTGGCAAGGTCCGTACATGGTTCACCGGGTTCTAACCGGGGGAGCCCTCATACTCGCAGAAATGGATGGAGAAGTCTGGCCAAAGCCGATCAATTCTGATGCAGTGAAGCGATACTATGTGTAACCATTATGATTCCTTTATGATGTAATTTGAACTACGTCTGACCTGATTCCCGTTTAAGAGGGGATACGTAGGCAGCCTTATGGGTTCGGTCACAATTCAATAAAATTTTCATTCCCCCCCCCCCCCCCGATACTGGAAACTGGGGCAGAATTTTGAGGAGGACCCTCAAAATTCCGAAGTTGATCTTCACCAATCATCACGCGCAGCTGTCAGAAGCACAAGCCCAGTAAACTGGGGCAGAATTTTGAGGACCCTCAAAATTCCGGAGCAAAAGAGGTTGCAATATCTTGAACCGTGTCGCAGTCATCGGTTCATCTAAAACCATTTTACCTATTATGTATTTACATCATACTTTTATTATTTTGCTAAGTCATGCATGGCTACTATCAAATTTGCTTTGTTTAGCAACGCTACCCCAATGAAAGCAAGAGCCGAGTAGGACAAGAGAGGTCCACGGGAAGACGAACTAACCTTCCCCTTTACAAAACTCACGATTTTTCTTTGGATGCAGGCACCCAGACATAAAGTCATCAGATATGATTACAAACTCATATTTTTCAGGAATACGACTCTCAAAATCATCGCCCACTTACAAGTTTATCCGCGCACGACATTCTCAGCAGCCACAATAACGATCAACTACCGACCATCATCCATCAGCTAAGAGATTTCGTTACTCCTCACCTTTATTTATTGCATTGCATAAGGCTACCTTTTCTGCCTTCCGAGACTAAGCAATGTCTCCATTTGCATTTTTCGCATTGCATAAGGCTACCTTTCTGCCTTCCGAGACTAAGCACTGTCTCCATCTGCATTCTTCGCATTGCATAAGGCTACCTTTCTGCCTTCCGAGACTAAGCACTGTCTCCATCTGCATTTTCGCATTGCATAAGGCTACCATTCTGCCTTCCGAGTTATAGCTCTACCTCCATCCTGCATTTCTCTACATTGCATAAGGCTACCATTCTGCCTTCGAGGTTAAGCTCTACCTCCATCTGCATGGCTGAAAGATCCCAACTCTATTTAAATCTCTATATCGGCTGAAATATGGCAACTCTATTCAGATCCCTACATCGGCTGAAATATCGCCAATTTGCTATCTCTCTCCT